>NW_027364927.1:0-158202 GCF_046119375.1 Phyllobates terribilis | reverse complement strand
TGCCATTGAAAAACATGTTTTTCATATACCAGAAATGTTTGAAGCTACTGACTGAATGAAAGGAGCTGGCATCTCAATCTCTTTGAATCTTCTTTATCATGCTAGGATTAACAGGAAAAAGCAAAAAATTTCAGAATTGCACTTGCAATGTGGGAGATATTACTGTTTGTGCATTTACAATATTCATTGATTTTTGCCATTGAAAAACATGTTTTTCATATACCAGAAATGTTTGAAGCTACTGACTGAATGAAAGGAGCTGGCATCTCACTCTCTTTGAATCTTCTTTATCATGCTAGGATTAACAGGAAAAAGCAAAAAATTTCAGAATTGCACCTTGCAATGTGGAGATATTACTGTTTGTGCATTTACAATATTCATTGATTTTTGCCATTGAAAAACATGTTTTTCATATACCAGAAATGTTTGAAGCTACTGACTGAATGAAAGGAGCTGGCATCTCACTCTCTTTGAATCTTCTTTATCATGCTAGGATTAACAGGAAAAAGCAAAAAATTTCAGAATTGCACCTTGCAATGTGGAGATATTACTGTTTGTGCATTTACAATATTCATTGATTTTTGCCATTGAAAAACATGTTTTTCATATACCAGAAATGTTTGAAGCTACTGACTGAATGAAAGGAGCTGGCATCTCACTCTCTTTGAATCTTCTTTATCATGCTAGGATTAACAGGAAAAAGCAAAAAATTTCAGAATTGCACCTTGCAATGTGGAGATATTACTGTTTGTGCATTTACAATATTCATTGATTTTTGCCATTGAAAAACATGTTTTTCATATACCAGAAATGTTTGAAGCTACTGACTGAATGAAAGGAGCTGGCATCTCACTCTCTTTGAATCTTCTTTATCATGCTAGGATTAGCAGGAAAAAGCAAAAAATTTCAGAATTGCACCTTGCAATGTGGAGATATTACTGTTTGTGCATTTACAATATTCATTGATTTTTGCCATTGAAAAACATGTTTTTCATATACCAGAAATGTTTGAAGCTACTGACTGAATGAAAGGAGCTGGCATCTCACTCTCTTTGAATCTTCTTTATCATGCTAGGATTAACAGGAAAAAGCAAAAAATTTCAGAATTGCACCTTGCAATGTGGAGATATTACTGTTTGTGCATTTACAATATTCATTGATTTTTGCCATTGAAAAACATGTTTTTCATATACCAGAAATGTTTGAAGCTACTGACTGAATGAAAGGAGCTGGCATCTCACTCTCTTTGAATCTTCTTTATCATGCTAGGATTAACAGGAAAAAGCAAAAAATTTCAGAATTGCACCTTGCAATGTGGAGATATTACTGTTTGTGCATTTACAATATTCATTGATTTTTGCCATTGAAAAACATGTTTTTCATATACCAGAAATGTTTGAAGCTACTGACTGAATGAAAGGAGCTGGCATCTCACTCTCTTTGAATCTTCTTTATCATGCTAGGATTAACAGGAAAAAGCTAAAAATTTCAGAATTGCACCGTGCAATGTGGAGATATTACTGTTTGTGCATTTACAATATTCATTGATTTTTGCCATTGAAAAACATGTTTTTCATATACCAGAAATGTTTGAAGCTACTGACTGAATGAAAGGAGCTGGCATCTCACTCTCTTTGAATCTTCTTTATCATGCTAGGATTAGCAGGAAAAAGCAAAAAATTTCAGAATTGCACCTTGCAATGTGGAGATATTACTGTTTGTGCATTTACAATATTCATTGATTTTTGCCATTGAAAAACATGTTTTTCATATACCAGAAATGTTTGAAGCTACTGACTGAATGAAAGGAGCTGGCATCTCACTCTCTTTGAATCTTCTTTATCATGCTAGGATTAACAGGAAAAAGCAAAATATTTCAGAATTGCACCTTGCAATGTGGAGATATTACTGTTTGTGCATTTACAATATTCATTGATTTTTGCCATTGAAAAACATGTTTTTCATATACCAGAAATGTTTGAAGCTACTGACTGAATGAAAGGAGCTGGCATCTCACTCTCTTTGAATCTTCTTTATCATGCTAGGATTAACAGGAAAAAGCAAAAAATTTCAGAATTGCACCTTGCAATGTGGAGATATTACTGTTTGTGCATTTACAATATTCATTGATTTTTGCCATTGAAAAACATGTTTTTCATATACCAGAAATGTTTGAAGCTACTGACTGAATGAAAGGAGCTGGCATCTCACTCTCTTTGAATCTTCTTTATCATGCTAGGATTAGCAGGAAAAAGCAAAAAATTTCAGAATTGCACCTTGCAATGTGGAGATATTACTGTTTGTGCATTTACAATATTCATTGATTTTTGCCATTGAAAAACATGTTTTTCATATACCAGAAATGTTTGAAGCTACTGACTGAATGAAAGGAGCTGGCATCTCACTCTCTTTGAATCTTCTTTATCATGCTAGGATTAACAGGAAAAAGCAAAAAATTTCAGAATTGCACCTTGCAATGTGGAGATATTACTGTTTGTGCATTTACAATATTCATTGATTTTTGCCATTGAAAAACATGTTTTTCATATACCAGAAATGTTTGAAGCTACTGACTGAATGAAAGGAGCTGGCATCTCACTCTCTTTGAATCTTCTTTATCATGCTAGGATTAACAGGAAAAAGCTAAAAATTTCAGAATTGCACTGTGCAATGTGGAGATATTACTGTTTGTGCATTTTACAATATTCATTGATTTTTGCCATTGAAAAACATTTTCATATACCAGAAATGTTTGAAGCTACTGACTGAATGAAAGGAGCTGGCATCTCACTCTCTTTGAATCTTCTTTATCATGCTAGGATTAGCAGGAAAAAGCAAAAAATTTCAGAATTGCACCTTGCAATGTGGAGATATTACTGTTTGTGCATTTACAATATTCATTGATTTTTGCCATTGAAAAACATGTTTTTCATATACCAGAAATGTTTGAAGCTACTGACTGAATGAAAGGAGCTGGCATCTCACTCTCTTTGAATCTTCTTTATCATGCTAGGATTAACAGGAAAAAGCTAAAAATTTCAGAATTGCACCGTGCAATGTGGAGATATTACTGTTTGTGCATTTACAATATTCATTGATTTTTGCCATTGAAAAACATGTTTTTCATATACCAGAAATGTTTGAAGCTACTGACTGAATGAAAGGAGCTGGCATCTCACTCTCTTTGAATCTTCTTTATCATGCTAGAATTAGCAGGAAAAAGCAAAAAATTTCAGAATTGCACCTTGCAATGTGGAGATATTACTGTTTGTGCATTTACAATATTCATTGATTTTTGCCATTGAAAAACATGTTTTTCATATACCAGAAATGTTTGAAGCTACTGACTGAATGAAAGGAGCTGGCATCTCACTCTCTTTGAATCTTCTTTATCATGCTAGGATTAACAGGAAAAAGCAAAAAATTTCAGAATTGCACCTTGCAATGTGGAGATATTACTGTTTGTGCATTTACAATATTCATTGATTTTTGCCATTGAAAAACATGTTTTTCATATACCAGAAATGTTTGAAGCTACTGACTGAATGAAAGGAGCTGGCATCTCACTCTCTTTGAATCTTCTTTATCATGCTAGGATTAGCAGGAAAAAGCAAAAAATTTCAGAATTGCACCTTGCAACGTGGAGATATTACTGTTTGTGCATTTACAATATTCATTGATTTTTGCCATTGAAAAACATGTTTTTCATATACCAGAAATGTTTGAAGCTACTGACTGAATGAAAGGAGCTGGCATCTCACTCTCTTTGAATCTTCTTTATCATGCTAGGATTAACAGGAAAAAGCTAAAAATTTCAGAATTGCACCGTGCAATGTGGAGATATTACTGTTTGTGCATTTACAATATTCATTGATTTTTGCCATTGAAAAACATGTTTTTCAAATACCAGAAATGTTTGAAGCTACTGACTGAATGAAAGGAGCTGGCATCTCACTCTCTTTGAATCTTCTTTATCATGCTAGGATTAGCAGGAAAAAGCAAAAAATTTCAGAATTGCACCTTGCAATGTGGAGATATTACTGTTTGTGCATTTACAATATTCATTGATTTTTGCCATTGAAAAACATGTTTTTCATATACCAGAAATGTTTGAAGCTACTGACTGAATGAAAGGAGCTGGCATCTCACTCTCTTTGAATCTTCTTTATCATGCTAGGATTAACAGGAAAAAGCAAAAAATTTCAGAATTGCACCTTGCAATGTGGAGATATTACTGTTTGTGCATTTACAATATTCATTGATTTTTGCCATTGAAAAACATGTTTTTCATATACCAGAAATGTTTGAAGCTACTGACTGAATGAAAGGAGCTGGCATCTCACTCTCTTTGAATCTTCTTTATCATGCTAGGATTAACAGGAAAAAGCTAAAAATTTCAGAATTGCACCGTGCAATGTGGAGATATTACTGTTTGTGCATTTACAATATTCATTGATTTTTGCCATTGAAAAACATGTTTTTCATATACCAGAAATGTTTGAAGCTACTGACTGAATGAAAGGAGCTGGCATCTCACTCTCTTTGAATCTTCTTTATCATGCTAGGATTAGCAGGAAAAAGCAAAAAATTTCAGAATTGCACCTTGCAATGTGGAGATATTACTGTTTGTGCATTTACAATATTCATTGATTTTTGCCATTGAAAAACATTTTCATATACCAGAAATGTTTGAAGCTACTGACTGAATGAAAGGAGCTGGCATCTCACTCTCTTTGAATCTTCTTTATCATGCTAGGATTAACAGGAAAAAGCAAAAAATTTCAGAATTGCACCTTGCAATGTGGAGATATTACTGTTTGTGCATTTACAATATTCATTGATTTTTGCCATTGAAAAACATGTTTTTCATATACCAGAAATGTTTGAAGCTACTGACTGAATGAAAGGAGCTGGCATCTCACTCTCTTTGAATCTTCTTTATCATGCTAGGATTAGCAGGAAAAGCAAAAAATTTCAGAATTGCACCTTGCAACGTGGAGATATTACTGTTTGTGCATTTACAATATTCATTGATTTTTGCCATTGAAAAACATGTTTTTCATATACCAGAAATGTTTGAAGCTACTGACTGAATGAAAGGAGCTGGCATCTCACTCTCTTTGAATCTTCTTTATCATGCTAGGATTAACAGGAAAAAGCTAAAAATTTCAGAATTGCACCGTGCAATGTGGAGATATTACTGTTTGTGCATTTACAATATTCATTGATTTTTGCCATTGAAAAACATGTTTTTCATATACCAGAAATGTTTGAAGCTACTGACTGAATGAAAGGAGCTGGCATCTCACTCTCTTTGAATCTTCTTTATCATGCTAGGATTAGCAGGAAAAAGCAAAAAATTTCAGAATTGCACCTTGCAATGTGGAGATATTACTGTTTGTGCATTTACAATATTCATTGATTTTTGCCATTGAAAAACATGTTTTTCATATACCAGAAATGTTTGAAGCTACTGACTGAATGAAAGGAGCTGGCATCTCACTCTCTTTGAATCTTCTTTATCATGCTAGGATTAGCAGGAAAAAGCAAAAAATTTCAGAATTGCACCTTGCAATGTGGAGATATTACTGTTTGTGCATTTACAATATTCATTGATTTTTGCCATTGAAAAACATGTTTTTCATATACCAGAAATGTTTGAAGCTACTGACTGAATGAAAGGAGCTGGCATCTCACTCTCTTTGAATCTTCTTTATCATGCTAGGATTAGCAGGAAAAAGCAAAAAATTTCAGAATTGCACCTTGCAATGTGGAGATATTACTGTTTGTGCATTTACAATATTCATTGATTTTTGCCATTGAAAAACATTTTCATATACCAGAAATGTTTGAAGCTACTGACTGAATGAAAGGAGCTGGCATCTCACTCTCTTTGAATCTTCTTTATCATGCTAGGATTAACAGGAAAAAGCAAAAAATTTCAGAATTGCACCTTGCAATGTGGAGATATTACTGTTTGTGCATTTACAATATTCATTGATTTTTGCCATTGAAAAACATGTTTTTCATATACCAGAAATGTTTGAAGCTACTGACTGAATGAAAGGAGCTGGCATCTCACTCTCTTTGAATCTTCTTTATCATGCTAGGATTAGCAGGAAAAAGCAAAAAATTTCAGAATTGCACCTTGCAACGTGGAGATATTACTGTTTGTGCATTTACAATATTCATTGATTTTTGCCATTGAAAAACATGTTTTTCATATACCAGAAATGTTTGAAGCTACTGACTGAATGAAAGGAGCTGGCATCTCACTCTCTTTGAATCTTCTTTATCATGCTAGGATTAACAGGAAAAAGCTAAAAATTTCAGAATTGCACCGTGCAATGTGGAGATATTACTGTTTGTGCATTTACAATATTCATTGATTTTTGCCATTGAAAAACGTTTTTCATATACCAGAAATGTTTGAAGCTACTGACTGAATGAAAGGAGCTGGCATCTCACTCTCTTTGAATCTTCTTTATCATGCTAGGATTAACAGGAAAAAGCAAAAAATTTCAGAATTGCACCTTGCAATGTGGAGATATTACTGTTTGTGCATTTACAATATTCATTGATTTTTTGCCATTGAAAAACATGTTTTTCATATACCAGAAATGTTTGAAGCTACTGACTGAATGAAAGGAGCTGGCATCTCACTCTCTTTGAATCTTCTTTATCATGCTAGGATTAGCAGGAAAAAGCAAAAAATTTCAGAATTGCACCTTGCAACGTGGAGATATTACTGTTTGTGCATTTACAATATTCATTGATTTTTGCCATTGAAAAACATGTTTTTCATATACCAGAAATGTTTGAAGCTACTGACTGAATGAAAGGAGCTGGCATCTCACTCTCTTTGAATCTTCTTTATCATGCTAGGATTAACAGGAAAAAGCTAAAAATTTCAGAATTGCACCGTGCAATGTGGAGATATTACTGTTTGTGCATTTACAATATTCATTGATTTTTGCCATTGAAAAACATGTTTTTCATATACCAGAAATGTTTGAAGCTACTGACTGAATGAAAGGAGCTGGCATCTCACTCTCTTTGAATCTTCTTTATCATGCTAGGATTAGCAGGAAAAAGCAAAAAATTTCAGAATTGCACCTTGCAATGTGGAGATATTACTGTTTGTGCATTTACAATATTCATTGATTTTTGCCATTGAAAAACATGTTTTTCATATACCAGAAATGTTTGAAGCTACTGACTGAATGAAAGGAGCTGGCATCTCACTCTCTTTGAATCTTCTTTATCATGCTAGGATTAACAGGAAAAAGCAAAAAATTTCAGAATTGCACCTTGCAATGTGGAGATATTACTGTTTGTGCATTTACAATATTCATTGATTTTTGCCATTGAAAAACATGTTTTTCATATACCAGAAATGTTTGAAGCTACTGACTGAATGAAAGGAGCTGGCATCTCACTCTCTTTGAATCTTCTTTATCATGCTAGGATTAACAGGAAAAAGCTAAAAATTTCAGAATTGCACCGTGCAATGTGGAGATATTACTGTTTGTGCATTTACAATATTCATTGATTTTTGCCATTGAAAAACATGTTTTTCATATACCAGAAATGTTTGAAGCTACTGACTGAATGAAAGGAGCTGGCATCTCACTCTCTTTGAATCTTCTTTATCATGCTAGGATTAGCAGGAAAAAGCAAAAAATTTCAGAATTGCACCTTGCAATGTGGAGATATTACTGTTTGTGCATTTACAATATTCATTGATTTTTGCCATTGAAAAACATTTTCATATACCAGAAATGTTTGAAGCTACTGACTGAATGAAAGGAGCTGGCATCTCACTCTCTTTGAATCTTCTTTATCATGCTAGGATTAACAGGAAAAAGCAAAAAATTTCAGAATTGCACCTTGCAATGTGGAGATATTACTGTTTGTGCATTTACAATATTCATTGATTTTTGCCATTGAAAAACATGTTTTTCATATACCAGAAATGTTTGAAGCTACTGACTGAATGAAAGGAGCTGGCATCTCACTCTCTTTGAATCTTCTTTATCATGCTAGGATTAGCAGGAAAAAGCAAAAAATTTCAGAATTGCACCTTGCAACGTGGAGATATTACTGTTTGTGCATTTACAATATTCATTGATTTTTGCCATTGAAAAACATGTTTTTCATATACCAGAAATGTTTGAAGCTACTGACTGAATGAAAGGAGCTGGCATCTCACTCTCTTTGAATCTTCTTTATCATGCTAGGATTAACAGGAAAAAGCTAAAAATTTCAGAATTGCACCGTGCAATGTGGAGATATTACTGTTTGTGCATTTACAATATTCATTGATTTTTGCCATTGAAAAACATGTTTTTCATATACCAGAAATGTTTGAAGCTACTGACTGAATGAAAGGAGCTGGCATCTCACTCTCTTTGAATCTTCTTTATCATGCTAGGATTAGCAGGAAAAAGCAAAAAATTTCAGAATTGCACCTTGCAATGTGGAGATATTACTGTTTGTGCATTTACAATATTCATTGATTTTTGCCATTGAAAAACATGTTTTTCATATACCAGAAATGTTTGAAGCTACTGACTGAATGAAAGGAGCTGGCATCTCACTCTCTTTGAATCTTCTTTATCATGCTAGGATTAACAGGAAAAAGCAAAAAATTTCAGAATTGCACCTTGCAATGTGGAGATATTACTGTTTGTGCATTTACAATATTCATTGATTTTTGCCATTGAAAAACATGTTTTTCATATACCAGAAATGTTTGAAGCTACTGACTGAATGAAAGGAGCTGGCATCTCACTCTCTTTGAATCTTCTTTATCATGCTAGGATTAACAGGAAAAAGCTAAAAATTTCAGAATTGCACCGTGCAATGTGGAGATATTACTGTTTGTGCATTTACAATATTCATTGATTTTTGCCATTGAAAAACATGTTTTTCATATACCAGAAATGTTTGAAGCTACTGACTGAATGAAAGGAGCTGGCATCTCACTCTCTTTGAATCTTCTTTATCATGCTAGGATTAGCAGGAAAAAGCAAAAAATTTCAGAATTGCACCTTGCAATGTGGAGATATTACTGTTTGTGCATTTACAATATTCATTGATTTTTGCCATTGAAAAACATTTTCATATACCAGAAATGTTTGAAGCTACTGACTGAATGAAAGGAGCTGGCATCTCACTCTCTTTGAATCTTCTTTATCATGCTAGGATTAACAGGAAAAAGCAAAAAATTTCAGAATTGCACCTTGCAATGTGGAGATATTACTGTTTGTGCATTTACAATATTCATTGATTTTTGCCATTGAAAAACATGTTTTTCATATACCAGAAATGTTTGAAGCTACTGACTGAATGAAAGGAGCTGGCATCTCACTCTCTTTGAATCTTCTTTATCATGCTAGGATTAGCAGGAAAAAGCAAAAAATTTCAGAATTGCACCTTGCAACGTGGAGATATTACTGTTTGTGCATTTACAATATTCATTGATTTTTGCCATTGAAAAACATGTTTTTCATATACCAGAAATGTTTGAAGCTACTGACTGAATGAAAGGAGCTGGCATCTCACTCTCTTTGAATCTTCTTTATCATGCTAGGATTAACAGGAAAAAGCTAAAAATTTCAGAATTGCACCGTGCAATGTGGAGATATTACTGTTTGTGCATTTACAATATTCATTGATTTTTGCCATTGAAAAACATGTTTTTCATATACCAGAAATGTTTGAAGCTACTGACTGAATGAAAGGAGCTGGCATCTCACTCTCTTTGAATCTTCTTTATCATGCTAGGATTAGCAGGAAAAAGCAAAAAATTTCAGAATTGCACCTTGCAATGTGGAGATATTACTGTTTGTGCATTTACAATATTCATTGATTTTTGCCATTGAAAAACATGTTTTTCATATACCAGAAATGTTTGAAGCTACTGACTGAATGAAAGGAGCTGGCATCTCACTCTCTTTGAATCTTCTTTATCATGCTAGGATTAACAGGAAAAAGCTAAAAATTTTAGAATTGCACCGTGCAATGTGGAGATATTACTGTTTGTGCATTTACAATATTCATTGATTTTTGCCATTGAAAAACATGTTTTTCATATACCAGAAATGTTTGAAGCTACTGACTGAATGAAAGGAGCTGGCATCTCACTCTCTTTGAATCTTCTTTATCATGCTAGGATTAGCAGGAAAAAGCAAAAAATTTCAGAATTGCACCTTGCAATGTGGAGATATTACTGTTTGTGCATTTACAATATTCATTGATTTTTGCCATTGAAAAACATTTTCATATACCAGAAATGTTTGAAGCTACTGACTGAATGAAAGGAGCTGGCATCTCACTCTCTTTGAATCTTCTTTATCATGCTAGGATTAACAGGAAAAAGCAAAAAATTTCAGAATTGCACCTTGCAATGTGGAGATATTACTGTTTGTGCATTTACAATATTCATTGATTTTTGCCATTGAAAAACATGTTTTTCATATACCAGAAATGTTTGAAGCTACTGACTGAATGAAAGGAGCTGGCATCTCACTCTCTTTGAATCTTCTTTATCATGCTAGGATTAGCAGGAAAAAGCAAAAAATTTCAGAATTGCACCTTGCAACGTGGAGATATTACTGTTTGTGCATTTACAATATTCATTGATTTTTGCCATTGAAAAACATGTTTTTCATATACCAGAAATGTTTGAAGCTACTGACTGAATGAAAGGAGCTGGCATCTCACTCTCTTTGAATCTTCTTTATCATGCTAGGATTAACAGGAAAAAGCTAAAAATTTCAGAATTGCACCGTGCAATGTGGAGATATTACTGTTTGTGCATTTACAATATTCATTGATTTTTGCCATTGAAAAACATGTTTTTCATATACCAGAAATGTTTGAAGCTACTGACTGAATGAAAGGAGCTGGCATCTCACTCTCTTTGAATCTTTTTTATCATGCTAGGATTAACAGGAAAAAGCAAAAAATTTCAGAATTGCACCTTGCAATGTGGAGATATTACTGTTTGTGCATTTACAATATTCATTGATTTTTGCCATTGAAAAACATGTTTTTCATATACCAGAAATGTTTGAAGCTACTGACTGAATGAAAGGAGCTGGCATCTCACTCTCTTTGAATCTTCTTTATCATGCTAGGATTAGCAGGAAAAAGCAAAAAATTTCAGAATTGCACCTTGCAACGTGGAGATATTACTGTTTGTGCATTTACAATATTCATTGATTTTTGCCATTGAAAAACATGTTTTTCATATACCAGAAATGTTTGAAGCTACTGACTGAATGAAAGGAGCTGGCATCTCACTCTCTTTGAATCTTCTTTATCATGCTAGGATTAACAGGAAAAAGCTAAAAATTTCAGAATTGCACCGTGCAATGTGGAGATATTACTGTTTGTGCATTTACAATATTCATTGATTTTTGCCATTGAAAAACATGTTTTTCATATACCAGAAATGTTTGAAGCTACTGACTGAATGAAAGGAGCTGGCATCTCACTCTCTTTGAATCTTCTTTATCATGCTAGGATTAGCAGGAAAAAGCAAAAAATTTCAGAATTGCACCTTGCAATGTGGAGATATTACTGTTTGTGCATTTACAATATTCATTGATTTTTGCCATTGAAAAACATGTTTTTCATATACCAGAAATGTTTGAAGCTACTGACTGAATGAAAGGAGCTGGCATCTCACTCTCTTTGAATCTTCTTTATCATGCTAGGATTAACAGGAAAAAGCAAAAAATTTCAGAATTGCACCTTGCAATGTGGAGATATTACTGTTTGTGCATTTACAATATTCATTGATTTTTGCCATTGAAAAACATGTTTTTCATATACCAGAAATGTTTGAAGCTACTGACTGAATGAAAGGAGCTGGCATCTCACTCTCTTTGAATCTTCTTTATCATGCTAGGATTAACAGGAAAAAGCTAAAAATTTCAGAATTGCACCGTGCAATGTGGAGATATTACTGTTTGTGCATTTACAATATTCATTGATTTTTGCCATTGAAAAACATGTTTTTCATATACCAGAAATGTTTGAAGCTACTGACTGAATGAAAGGAGCTGGCATCTCACTCTCTTTGAATCTTCTTTATCATGCTAGGATTAGCAGGAAAAAGCAAAAAATTTCAGAATTGCACCTTGCAATGTGGAGATATTACTGTTTGTGCATTTACAATATTCATTGATTTTTGCCATTGAAAAACATTTTCATATACCAGAAATGTTTGAAGCTACTGACTGAATGAAAGGAGCTGGCATCTCACTCTCTTTGAATCTTCTTTATCATGCTAGGATTAACAGGAAAAAGCAAAAAATTTCAGAATTGCACCTTGCAATGTGGAGATATTACTGTTTGTGCATTTACAATATTCATTGATTTTTGCCATTGAAAAACATGTTTTTCATATACCAGAAATGTTTGAAGCTACTGACTGAATGAAAGGAGCTGGCATCTCACTCTCTTTGAATCTTCTTTATCATGCTAGGATTAGCAGGAAAAAGCAAAAAATTTCAGAATTGCACCTTGCAACGTGGAGATATTACTGTTTGTGCATTTACAATATTCATTGATTTTTGCCATTGAAAAACATGTTTTTCATATACCAGAAATGTTTGAAGCTACTGACTGAATGAAAGGAGCTGGCATCTCACTCTCTTTGAATCTTCTTTATCATGCTAGGATTAACAGGAAAAAGCTAAAAATTTCAGAATTGCACCGTGCAATGTGGAGATATTACTGTTTGTGCATTTACAATATTCATTGATTTTTGCCATTGAAAAACATGTTTTTCATATACCAGAAATGTTTGAAGCTACTGACTGAATGAAAGGAGCTGGCATCTCACTCTCTTTGAATCTTCTTTATCATGCTAGGATTAGCAGGAAAAAGCAAAAAATTTCAGAATTGCACCTTGCAATGTGGAGATATTACTGTTTGTGCATTTACAATATTCATTGATTTTTGCCATTGAAAAACATGTTTTTCATATACCAGAAATGTTTGAAGCTACTGACTGAATGAAAGGAGCTGGCATCTCACTCTCTTTGAATCTTCTTTATCATGCTAGGATTAACAGGAAAAAGCTAAAAATTTCAGAATTGCACCGTGCAATGTGGAGATATTACTGTTTGTGCATTTACAATATTCATTGATTTTTGCCATTGAAAAACATGTTTTTCATATACCAGAAATGTTTGAAGCTACTGACTGAATGAAAGGAGCTGGCATCTCACTCTCTTTGAATCTTCTTTATCATGCTAGGATTAGCAGGAAAAAGCAAAAAATTTCAGAATTGCACCTTGCAATGTGGAGATATTACTGTTTGTGCATTTACAATATTCATTGATTTTTGCCATTGAAAAACATTTTCATATACCAGAAATGTTTGAAGCTACTGACTGAATGAAAGGAGCTGGCATCTCACTCTCTTTGAATCTTCTTTATCATGCTAGGATTAACAGGAAAAAGCAAAAAATTTCAGAATTGCACCTTGCAATGTGGAGATATTACTGTTTGTGCATTTACAATATTCATTGATTTTTGCCATTGAAAAACATGTTTTTCATATACCAGAAATGTTTGAAGCTACTGACTGAATGAAAGGAGCTGGCATCTCACTCTCTTTTAATCTTCTTTATCATGCTAGGATTAGCAGGAAAAAGCAAAAAATTTCAGAATTGCACCTTGCAACGTGGAGATATTACTGTTTGTGCATTTACAATATTCATTGATTTTTGCCATTGAAAAACATGTTTTTCATATACCAGAAATGTTTGAAGCTACTGACTGAATGAAAGGAGCTGGCATCTCACTCTCTTTGAATCTTCTTTATCATGCTAGGATTAACAGGAAAAAGCTAAAAATTTCAGAATTGCACCGTGCAATGTGGAGATATTACTGTTTGTGCATTTACAATATTCATTGATTTTTGCCATTGAAAAACATGTTTTTCATATACCAGAAATGTTTGAAGCTACTGACTGAATGAAAGGAGCTGGCATCTCACTCTCTTTGAATCTTCTTTATCATGCTAGGATTAGCAGGAAAAAGCAAAAAATTTCAGAATTGCACCTTGCAATGTGGAGATATTACTGTTTGTGCATTTACAATATTCATTGATTTTTGCCATTGAAAAACATGTTTTTCATATACCAGAAATGTTTGAAGCTACTGACTGAATGAAAGGAGCTGGCATCTCACTCTCTTTGAATCTTCTTTATCATGCTAGGATTAACAGGAAAAAGCTAAAAATTTCAGAATTGCACCTTGCAATGTGGAGATATTACTGTTTGTGCATTTACAATATTCATTGATTTTTGCCATTGAAAAACATGTTTTTCATATACCAGAAATGTTTGAAGCTACTGACTGAATGAAAGGAGCTGGCATCTCACTCTCTTTGAATCTTCTTTATCATGCTAGGATTAGCAGGAAAAAGCAAAAAATTTCAGAATTGCACCTTGCAATGTGGAGATATTACTGTTTGTGCATTTACAATATTCATTGATTTTTGCCATTGAAAAACATGTTTTTCATATACCAGAAATGTTTGAAGCTACTGACTGAATGAAAGGAGCTGGCATCTCACTCTCTTTGAATCTTCTTTATCATGCTAGGATTAACAGGAAAAAGCAAAAAATTTCAGAATTGCACCGTGCAATGTGGAGATATTACTGTTTGTGCATTTACAATATTCATTGATTTTTGCCATTGAAAAACATGTTTTTCATATACCAGAAATGTTTGAAGCTACTGACTGAATGAAAGGAGCTGGCATCTCACTCTCTTTGAATCTTCTTTATCATGCTAGGATTAGCAGGAAAAAGCAAAAAATTTCAGAATTGCACCTTGCAACGTGGAGATATTACTGTTTGTGCATTTACAATATTCATTGATTTTTGCCATTGAAAAACATGTTTTTCATATACCAGAAATGTTTGAAGCTACTGACTGAATGAAAGGAGCTGGCATCTCACTCTCTTTGAATCTTCTTTATCATGCTAGGATTAACAGGAAAAAGCTAAAAATTTCAGAATTGCACCGTGCAATGTGGAGATATTACTGTTTGTGCATTTACAATATTCATTGATTTTTGCCATTGAAAAACATGTTTTTCATATACCAGAAATGTTTGAAGCTACTGACTGAATGAAAGGAGCTGGCATCTCACTCTCTTTGAATCTTCTTTATCATGCTAGGATTAGCAGGAAAAAGCAAAAAATTTCAGAATTGCACCTTGCAATGTGGAGATATTACTGTTTGTGCATTTACAATATTCATTGATTTTTGCCATTGAAAAACATGTTTTTCATATACCAGAAATGTTTGAAGCTACTGACTGAATGAAAGGAGCTGGCATCTCACTCTCTTTGAATCTTCTTTATCATGCTAGGATTAACAGGAAAAAGCTAAAAATTTCAGAATTGCACCGTGCAATGTGGAGATATTACTGTTTGTGCATTTACAATATTCATTGATTTTTGCCATTGAAAAACATGTTTTTCATATACCAGAAATGTTTGAAGCTACTGACTGAATGAAAGGAGCTGGCATCTCACTCTCTTTGAATCTTCTTTATCATGCTAGGATTAGCAGGAAAAAGCAAAAAATTTCAGAATTGCACCTTGCAATGTGGAGATATTACTGTTTGTGCATTTACAATATTCATTGATTTTTGCCATTGAAAAACATGTTTTTCATATACCAGAAATGTTTGAAGCTACTGACTGAATGAAAGGAGCTGGCATCTCACTCTCTTTGAATCTTCTTTATCATGCTAGGATTAACAGGAAAAAGCAAAAAATTTCAGAATTGCACCTTGCAATGTGGAGATATTACTGTTTGTGCATTTACAATATTCATTGATTTTTGCCATTGAAAAACATGTTTTTCATATACCAGAAATGTTTGAAGCTACTGACTGAATGAAAGGAGCTGGCATCTCACTCTCTTTGAATCTTCTTTATCATGCTAGGATTAGCAGGAAAAAGCAAAAAATTTCAGAATTGCACCTTGCAATGTGGAGATATTACTGTTTGTGCATTTACAATATTCATTGATTTTTGCCATTGAAAAACATGTTTTTCATATACCAGAAATGTTTGAAGCTACTGACTGAATGAAAGGAGCTGGCATCTCACTCTCTTTGAATCTTCTTTATCATGCTAGGATTAACAGGAAAAAGCAAAAAATTTCAGAATTGCACCTTGCAATGTGGAGATATTACTGTTTGTGCATTTACAATATTCATTGATTTTTGCCATTGAAAAACATGTTTTTCATATACCAGAAATGTTTGAAGCTACTGACTGAATGAAAGGAGCTGGCATCTCACTCTCTTTGAATCTTCCTTATCATGCTAGGATTAACAGGAAAAAGCTAAAAATTTCAGAATTGCACCGTGCAATGTGGAGATATTACTGTTTGTGCATTTACAATATTCATTGATTTTTGCCATTGAAAAACATGTTTTTCATATACCAGAAATGTTTGAAGCTACTGACTGAATGAAAGGAGCTGGCATCTCACTCTCTTTGAATCTTCTTTACCATGCTAGGATTAGCAGGAAAAAGCAAACAATTTCAGAATTGCACCTTGCAATGTGGAGATATTACTGTTTGTGCATTTACAATATTCATTGATTTTTGCCATTGAAAAACATGTTTTTCATATACCAGAAATGTTTGAAGCTACTGACTGAATGAAAGGAGCTGGCATCTCACTCTCTTTGAATCTTCTTTATCATGCTAGGATTAACAGGAAAAAGCTAAAAATTTCAGAATTGCACCGTGCAATGTGGAGATATTACTGTTTGTGCATTTACAATATTCATTGATTTTTGCCATTGAAAAACATGTTTTTCATATACCAGAAATGTTTGAAGCTACTGACTGAATGAAAGGAGCTGGCATCTCACTCTCTTTGAATCTTCTTTATCATGCTAGGATTAACAGGAAAAAGCTAAAAATTTCAGAATTGCACCGTGCAATGTGGAGATATTACTGTTTGTGCATTTACAATATTCATTGATTTTTGCCATTGAAAAACATGTTTTTCATATACCAGAAATGTTTGAAGCTACTGACTGAATGAAAGGAGCTGGCATCTCACTCTCTTTGAATCTTCTTTATCATGCTAGGATTAACAGGAAAAAGCAAAAAATTTCAGAATTGCACCTTGCAATGTGGAGATATTACTGTTTGTGCATTTACAATATTCATTGATTTTTGCCATTGAAAAACGTCCAGAAATGTTTGAAGCTACTGACTGAATGAAAGGAGCTGGCATCTCACTCTCTTTGAATCTTCTTTATCATGCTAGGATTAACAGGAAAAAGCTAAAAATTTCAGAATTGCACCGTGCAATGTGGAGATATTACTGTTTGTGCATTTACAATATTCATTGATTTTTGCCATTGAAAAACATGTTTTTCATATACCAGAAATGTTTGAAGCTACTGACTGAATGAAAGGAGCTGGCATCTCACTCTCTTTGAATCTTTATCATGCTAGGATTAACAGGAAAAAGCTAAAAATTTCAGAATTGCACCGTGCAATGTGGAGATATTACTGTTTGTGCATTTACAATATTCATTGATTTTTGCCATTGAAAAACATGTTTTTCATATACCAGAAATGTTTGAAGCTACTGACTGAATGAAAGGAGCTGGCATCTCACTCTCTTTGAATCTTCTTTATCATGCTAGGATTAACAGGAAAAAGCTAAAAATTTCAGAATTGCACCGTGCAATGTGGAGATATTACTGTTTGTGCATTTACAATATTCATTGATTTTTGCCATTGAAAAACATGTTTTTCATATACCAGAAATGTTTGAAGCTACTGACTGAATGAAAGGAGCTGGCATCTCACTCTCTTTGAATCTTCTTTATCATGCTAGGATTAACAGGAAAAAGCTAAAAATTTCAGAATTGCACCGTGCAATGTGGAGATATTACTGTTTGTGCATTTACAATATTCATTGATTTTTGCCATTGAAAAACATGTTTTTCATATACCAGAAATGTTTGAAGCTACTGACTGAATGAAAGGAGCTGGCATCTCACTCTCTTTGAATCTTCTTTATCATGCTAGGATTAACAGGAAAAAGCAAAAAATTTCAGAATTGCACCTTGCAATGTGGAGATATTACTGTTTGTGCATTTACAATATTCATTGATTTTTGCCATTGAAAAACGTCCAGAAATGTTTGAAGCTACTGACTGAATGAAAGGAGCTGGCATCTCACTCTCTTTGAATCTTCTTTATCATGCTAGGATTAACAGGAAAAAGCTAAAAATTTCAGAATTGCACCGTGCAATGTGGAGATATTACTGTTTGTGCATTTACAATATTCATTGATTTTTGCCATTGAAAAACATGTTTTTCATATACCAGAAATGTTTGAAGCTACTGACTGAATGAAAGGAGCTGGCATCTCACTCTCTTTGAATCTTTATCATGCTAGGATTAACAGGAAAAAGCTAAAAATTTCAGAATTGCACCGTGCAATGTGGAGATATTACTGTTTGTGCATTTACAATATTCATTGATTTTTGCCATTGAAAAACATGTTTTTCATATACCAGAAATGTTTGAAGCTACTGACTGAATGAAAGGAGCTGGCATCTCACTCTCTTTGAATCTTCTTTATCATGCTAGGATTAGCAGGAAAAAGCAAAAAATTTCAGAATTGCACCTTGCAATGTGGAGATATTACTGTTTGTGCATTTACAATATTCATTGATTTTTGCCATTGAAAAACATGTTTTTCATATACCAGAAATGTTTGAAGCTACTGACTGAATGAAAGGAGCTGGCATCTCACTCTCTTTGAATCTTCTTTACCATGCTAGGATTAGCAGGAAAAAGCAAACAATTTCAGAATTGCACCTTGCAATGTGGAGATATTACTGTTTGTGCATTTACAATATTCATTGATTTTTGCCATTGAAAAACATGTTTTTCATATACCAGAAATGTTTGAAGCTACTGACTGAATGAAAGGAGCTGGCATCTCACTCTCTTTGAATCTTCTTTATCATGCTAGGATTAACAGGAAAAAGCTAAAAATTTCAGAATTGCACCGTGCAATGTGGAGATATTACTGTTTGTGCATTTACAATATTCATTGATTTTTGCCATTGAAAAACATGTTTTTCATATACCAGAAATGTTTGAAGCTACTGACTGAATGAAAGGAGCTGGCATCTCACTCTCTTTGAATCTTCTTTATCATGCTAGGATTAACAGGAAAAAGCTAAAAATTTCAGAATTGCACCGTGCAATGTGGAGATATTACTGTTTGTGCATTTACAATATTCATTGATTTTTGCCATTGAAAAACATGTTTTTCATATACCAGAAATGTTTGAAGCTACTGACTGAATGAAAGGAGCTGGCATCTCACTCTCTTTGAATCTTCTTTATCATGCTAGGATTAACAGGAAAAAGCAAAAAATTTCAGAATTGCACCTTGCAATGTGGAGATATTACTGTTTGTGCATTTACAATATTCATTGATTTTTGCCATTGAAAAACGTCCAGAAATGTTTGAAGCTACTGACTGAATGAAAGGAGCTGGCATCTCACTCTCTTTGAATCTTCTTTATCATGCTAGGATTAACAGGAAAAAGCTAAAAATTTCAGAATTGCACCGTGCAATGTGGAGATATTACTGTTTGTGCATTTACAATATTCATTGATTTTTGCCATTGAAAAACATGTTTTTCATATACCAGAAATGTTTGAAGCTACTGACTGAATGAAAGGAGCTGGCATCTCACTCTCTTTGAATCTTTATCATGCTAGGATTAACAGGAAAAAGCTAAAAATTTCAGAATTGCACCGTGCAATGTGGAGATATTACTGTTTGTGCATTTACAATATTCATTGATTTTTGCCATTGAAAAACATGTTTTTCATATACCAGAAATGTTTGAAGCTACTGACTGAATGAAAGGAGCTGGCATCTCACTCTCTTTGAATCTTCTTTATCATGCTAGGATTAACAGGAAAAAGCTAAAAATTTCAGAATTGCACCGTGCAATGTGGAGATATTACTGTTTGTGCATTTACAATATTCATTGATTTTTGCCATTGAAAAACATGTTTTTCATATACCAGAAATGTTTGAAGCTACTGACTGAATGAAAGGAGCTGGCATCTCACTCTCTTTGAATCTTCTTTATCATGCTAGGATTAACAGGAAAAAGCTAAAAATTTCAGAATTGCACCGTGCAATGTGGAGATATTACTGTTTGTGCATTTACAATATTCATTGATTTTTGCCATTGAAAAACATGTTTTTCATATACCAGAAATGTTTGAAGCTACTGACTGAATGAAAGGAGCTGGCATCTCACTCTCTTTGAATCTTCTTTATCATGCTAGGATTAACAGGAAAAAGCAAAAAATTTCAGAATTGCACCTTGCAATGTGGAGATATTACTGTTTGTGCATTTACAATATTCATTGATTTTTGCCATTGAAAAACGTCCAGAAATGTTTGAAGCTACTGACTGAATGAAAGGAGCTGGCATCTCACTCTCTTTGAATCTTCTTTATCATGCTAGGATTAACAGGAAAAAGCTAAAAATTTCAGAATTGCACCGTGCAATGTGGAGATATTACTGTTTGTGCATTTACAATATTCATTGATTTTTGCCATTGAAAAACATGTTTTTCATATACCAGAAATGTTTGAAGCTACTGACTGAATGAAAGGAGCTGGCATCTCACTCTCTTTGAATCTTTATCATGCTAGGATTAACAGGAAAAAGCTAAAAATTTCAGAATTGCACCGTGCAATGTGGAGATATTACTGTTTGTGCATTTACAATATTCATTGATTTTTGCCATTGAAAAACATGTTTTTCATATACCAGAAATGTTTGAAGCTACTGACTGAATGAAAGGAGCTGGCATCTCACTCTCTTTGAATCTTCTTTATCATGCTAGGATTAGCAGGAAAAAGCAAAAAATTTCAGAATTGCACCTTGCAATGTGGAGATATTACTGTTTGTGCATTTACAATATTCATTGATTTTTGCCATTGAAAAACATGTTTTTCATATACCAGAAATGTTTGAAGCTACTGACTGAATGAAAGGAGCTGGCATCTCACTCTCTTTGAATCTTCTTTATCATGCTAGGATTAACAGGAAAAAGCTAAAAATTTCAGAATTGCACCGTGCAATGTGGAGATATTACTGTTTGTGCATTTACAATATTCATTGATTTTTGCCATTGAAAAACATGTTTTTCATATACCAGAAATGTTTGAAGCTACTGACTGAATGAAAGGAGCTGGCATCTCACTCTCTTTGAATCTTCTTTATCATGCTAGGATTAGCAGGAAAAAGCAAAAAATTTCAGAATTGCACCTTGCAATGTGGAGATATTACTGTTTGTGCATTTACAATATTCATTGATTTTTGCCATTGAAAAACATGTTTTTCATATACCAGAAATGTTTGAAGCTACTGACTGAATGAAAGGAGCTGGCATCTCACTCTCTTTGAATCTTCTTTATCATGCTAGGATTAACAGGAAAAAGCTAAAAATTTCAGATTTGCACCGTGCAATGTGGAGATATTACTGTTTGTGCATTTACAATATTCATTGATTTTTGCCATTGAAAAACATGTTTTTCATATACCAGAAATGTTTGAAGCTACTGACTGAATGAAAGGAGCTGGCATCTCACTCTCTTTGAATCTTCTTTATCATGCTAGGATTAGCAGGAAAAAGCAAAAAATTTCAGAATTGCACCTTGCAATGTGGAGATATTACTGTTTGTGCATTTACAATATTCATTGATTTTTGCCATTGAAAAACATGTTTTTCATATACCAGAAATGTTTGAAGCTACTGACTGAATGAAAGGAGCTGGCATCTCACTCTCTTTGAATCTTCTTTATCATGCTAGGATTAACAGGAAAAAGCAAAAAATTTCAGAATTGCACCTTGCAATGTGGAGATATTACTGTTTGTGCATTTACAATATTCATTGATTTTTGCCATTGAAAAACATGTTTTTCATATACCAGAAATGTTTGAAGCTACTGACTGAATGAAAGGAGCTGGCATCTCACTCTCTTTGAATCTTCTTTATCATGCTAGGATTAGCAGGAAAAAGCAAAAAATTTCAGAATTGCACCTTGCAATGTGGAGATATTACTGTTTGTGCATTTACAATATTCATTGATTTTTGCCATTGAAAAACATGTTTTTCATATACC
Source organism: Phyllobates terribilis (assembly GCF_046119375.1). Lineage (NCBI taxonomy): Eukaryota > Metazoa > Chordata > Amphibia > Anura > Dendrobatidae > Phyllobates > Phyllobates terribilis. Next base: position 135,947 of record NW_027364927.1, on the reverse strand, counting down.
AGAAATGTTTGAAGCTACTGACTGAATGAAAGGAGCTGGCATCTCACTCTCTTTGAATCTTCTTTATCATGCTAGGATTAACAGGAAAAAGCTAAAAATTTCAGAATTGCACCGTGCAATGTGGAGATATTACTGTTTGTGCATTTACAATATTCATTGATTTTTGCCATTGAAAAACATGTTTTTCATATACCAGAAATGTTTGAAGCTACTGACTGAATGAAAGGAGCTGGCATCTCACTCTCTTTGAATCTTCTTTATCATGCTAGGATTAACAGGAAAAAGCAAAAAATTTCAGAATTGCACCTTGCAATGTGGAGATATTACTGTTTGTGCATTTACAATATTCATTGATTTTTGCCATTGAAAAACGTCCAGAAATGTTTGAAGCTACTGACTGAATGAAAGGAGCTGGCATCTCACTCTCTTTGAATCTTTATCATGCTAGGATTAACAGGAAAAAGCTAAAAATTTCAGAATTGCACCGTGCAATGTGGAGATATTACTGTTTGTGCATTTACAATATTCATTGATTTTTGCCATTGAAAAACATGTTTTTCATATACCAGAAATGTTTGAAGCTACTGACTGAATGAAAGGAGCTGGCATCTCACTCTCTTTGAATCTTCTTTATCATGCTAGGATTAGCAGGAAAAAGCAAAAAATTTCAGAATTGCACCTTGCAATGTGGAGATATTACTGTTTGTGCATTTACAATATTCATTGATTTTTGCCATTGAAAAACATGTTTTTCATATACCAGAAATGTTTGAAGCTACTGACTGAATGAAAGGAGCTGGCATCTCACTCTCTTTGAATCTTCTTTATCATGCTAGGATTAACAGGAAAAAGCAAAAAATTTCAGAATTGCACCTTGCAATGTGGAGATATTACTGTTTGTGCATTTACAATATTCATTGATTTTTGCCATTGAAAAACATGTTTTTCATATACCAGAAATGTTTGAAGCTACTGACTGAATGAAAGGAGCTGGCATCTCACTCTCTTTGAATCTTCTTTATCATGCTAGGATTAACAGGAAAAAGCTAAAAATTTCAGAATTGCACCGTGCAATGTGGAGATATTACTGTTTGTGCATTTACAATATTCATTGATTTTTGCCATTGAAAAACATGTTTTTCATATACCAGAAATGTTTGAAGCTACTGACTGAATGAAAGGAGCTGGCATCTCACTCTCTTTGAATCTTCTTTATCATGCTAGGATTAGCAGGAAAAAGCAAAAAATTTCAGAATTGCACCTTGCAATGTGGAGATATTACTGTTTGTGCATTTACAATATTCATTGATTTTTGCCATTGAAAAACATGTTTTTCATATACCAGAAATGTTTGAAGCTACTGACTGAATGAAAGGAGCTGGCATCTCACTCTCTTTGAATCTTCTTTATCATGCTAGGATTAACAGGAAAAAGCAAAAAATTTCAGAATTGCACCTTGCAATGTGGAGATATTACTGTTTGTGCATTTACAATATTCATTGATTTTTGCCATTGAAAAACATGTTTTTCATATACCAGAAATGTTTGAAGCTACTGACTGAATGAAAGGAGCTGGCATCTCACTCTCTTTGAATCTTCTTTATCATGCTAGGATTAACAGGAAAAAGCTAAAAATTTCAGAATTGCACCGTGCAATGTGGAGATATTACTGTTTGCGCATTTACAATATTCATTGATTTTTGCCATTGAAAAACATGTTTTTCATATACCAGAAATGTTTGAAGCTACTGACTGAATGAAAGGAGCTGGCATCTCACTCTCTTTGAATCTTCTTTATCATGCTAGGATTAGCAGGAAAAAGCAAAAAATTTCAGAATTGCTCCTTGCAATGTGGAGATATTACTGTTTGTGCATTTACAATATTCATTGATTTTTGCCATTGAAAAACATGTTTTTCATATACCAGAAATGTTTGAAGCTACTGACTGAATGAAAGGAGCTGGCATCTCACTCTCTTTGAATCTTCTTTATCATGCTAGGATTAACAGGAAAAAGCAAAAAATTTCAGAATTGCACCTTGCAATGTGGAGATATTACTGTTTGTGCATTTACAATATTCATTGATTTTTGCCATTGAAAAACATGTTTTTCATATACCAGAAATGTTTGAAGCTACTGACTGAATGAAAGGAGCTGGCATCTCACTCTCTTTGAATCTTCTTTATCATGCTAGGATTAACAGGAAAAAGCAAAAAATTTCAGAATTGCACCTTGCAATGTGGAGATATTACTGTTTGTGCATTTACAAAATTCATTGATTTTTGCCATTGAAAAACATGTTTTTCATATACCAGAAATGTTTGAAGCTACTGACTGAATGAAAGGAGCTGGCATCTCACTCTCTTTGAATCTTCTTTATCATGCTAGGATTAACAGGAAAAAGCTAAAAATTTCAGAATTGCACCGTGCAATGTGGAGATATTACTGTTTGTGCATTTACAATATTCATTGATTTTTGCCATTGAAAAACATGTTTTTCATATACCAGAAATGTTTGAAGCTACTGACTGAATGAAAGGAGCTGGCATCTCACTCTCTTTGAATCTTCTTTATCATGCTAGGATTAGCAGGAAAAAGCAAAAAATTTCAGAATTGCACCTTGCAATGTGGAGATATTACTGTTTGTGCATTTACAATATTCATTGATTTTTGCCATTGAAAAACATGTTTTTCATATACCAGAAATGTTTGAAGCTACTGACTGAATGAAAGGAGCTGGCATCTCACTCTCTTTGTTTTACCATATTTTTTTTTATTTTTAATAAACAATTTAACAGGGGAATAACACACGTGGCATAAAAGTAGTGACAAAAGAATAATCATAATAAGGGAAAAATTCTGAGGGAAGGGAAAGGGAAAGGGAACAAACGGGAATGGATAATCAGGAAAGATGGGAGAAATTTGTTCGTCAAATAGTATATACGATAATACAGAAATTTGAACACTTTAAACACACATTACTATCATTAGCAAAAATTAAACATATTAATGAGCTAAACACGACACACATTAAGATGTTCCAGCGTTATGAGAGGGTTGAGGGAATTTAGTGAGCCAAATATCCCACTTCCTAGAAAATTTAAGTAAATTATTGTTGATAAGGGCAAATCTGAGTTCAAATATTCTATGGAGATTCATCTTATCAACTAAGTCCTCCAAAGTGGGGACATGTGACTTTCTCCAATAAAAAGCCAATGCGTTCTTACACACTGAAAATAAGTGAATCACCAAAGATCTTTCAAACGACTTATATGGTTCAAGATCTAAGGATAGTAAAGCCATTTGAGGGGTCAATACTACAGGTCTGCCTAAAAGGTCATCTACCAAAGAAGAGATCTGAGCCCATAGATTCCGGATTTTAGGGCAGCTCCAAAAGAGATGTAAAAGATCTCCCCTATGGCCGCACTCCCTCCAACAAAGGGGAGAGTTGCTGGGCTTTATATGGTGTAGCCTGATTGGAGTGTAATACCATCTGGTTAGAATTTTGAAGTAAGCCTCTTGTAAGGGCATAGATATATTAGAGGCCTGAGAAAAAAGAACAGCACTCTCCCATTGATCGGATTGGAAATTGAGTTTTAGATCTTTTTCCCAGCGTATCATGTAGAGGTGTTTTTGGAAGGAAAGATCATTATTGAAGCTGTTATATATGTGTCTCAGGCTCCAAAAAATTTTGTGAGATGGGTTGCTTAACAGGTTCACCGAGGTTTCAGAAACAATAAGTTTACCAGAAATAAATTCCAGAATAATGCTCTTTAAATGAGAGTATAAAAAGAAATCAGAGGAAGGTAAGTTTAATCTTTTTTTAAGAGTTTGGAAAGGATTAAAGGCAGAAGCTTCATAGAAGTCTCCAATTTTCCTTAATCCTTTATTGTCCCACTGATCTGGAATGGAAGAGTTATACAGATCAGCAACAAAACCAATTGGAAAATTTTTGACAAAAGAAAATTTATCCCTATCAGAATCTCTTAGGGGACTCTTTTTCTTTCTTTTGGCGATTTTTTTCCAGGCGTCAATAATCGCCTGGAAAATAGGATGGGAAGAATCATGAGTGCACTGTTTAAAAAGATGCCTAAGTAACAATTCACGGGGAGAAGAACCATTATTTAAGAAGGTCTCCAGAGTCATCCAAGCTGGGGGACTGTCAGAATTAAACCAATTACTGCTCTGTTTGATGAGGTTTGCCAAATAGTAAGCGGAAATATTAGGGTGGCTCAGACCTCCATTGCACTTATTCTTGTACAATATATCTGCAGATATCCTCGCACGTTTATTATCCCAGACATAGGAATTAATCTGATTTTGAATTTTTTGAATAAAGATGTGAGAAATAGTTAAAGGTAAGTTGCGGAAAAAATACAACATTTTGGGTAGAACAAACATCTTAATAGAGAGGACTCTACCCCACCATGACAAATCTCTTTTCAAAAATTCCATCAAATCTCCACGGACGATATCCTCAATCAGAACCAGGTTGTCAGAAATTGTTGAGTTAATAGTTTTACCAATACTGATCCCCAAATAAGTCAGATTGCGTTTAGCCAAACCGAAGGAAAATCTCGAGTGTAAAACCTCTCTCGTCTGACGGTCCAGATTAATGTTTAAAAGTTTAGACTTCTCATTATTGATCTTAAAATAAGAAATCTGAGAGAATAGTTCTAGAACCTTCGAAACTTCCGCAACCGAATTCACTGGGTCCAGCAAGGAAAGCATAACATCATCTGCAAAGAGGCCAATTTTAAATTCTCGAGATGGGGTAGAAATCCCCCTAATGTCAGTGTTTTCTCTAATCCTCTGTGCCAAAGGCTCCATAGCCAGGACAAAGAGAAGGGGGGAAAGTGGGCAACCCTGTCTAGTACCATTTGTGATAGGGATTGGATTTGAGAGATAATTGTTAACATAAATTTTTGCTTGGGGGTTAGAATAGAGGGCCATAATTGAAGAGAGAAATTTGTTATCAAAACCGAATTTAATAAGGGTGAGTTTAAGGTATAGCCAATTTAACCTGTCGAAAGCTTTTTCAGCGTCTAAAGCAAGCAATGAAGTTGGGAGTTTCGCCGTATTTATCACCTTAATAATATTCAGAAGTCTTCTAGAGCCATCAGTTGCTTGCCTCCCACCAACGAAGCCAATCTGATCGTCGTTGATGAGAGATGGGAGAATAGTCGATAAACGATTGGCCAGAATTTTCGAATATATCTTAATATCAGTGTTAATTAGCGAAATGGGCCTATAATTTTTAACATTATCTCTCTCATCTTTAGACTTGGGTATTAGAGTAATGGTGGCTTCCAGCATTTCTGAGGGGAAGGAGCTTATTGAGGAAGCATGATTGAAAATTTTCGTGAGAGGGGAAGAAAGTAGGTCACAAAAAGTTTTATAATACTCATTGATGAACCCATCTGGACCCGGAGCCTTGAAATCTTTAAGTTGCTTTATTGTGTTACTAATTTCAAGGTTAGAAAAAGGCTTATTCAATGACTCGTGATCCAGAGGGCTCAATTTCGGTAGGTTAATGGAGGATAAAAATTTGTTGATTGCATCTGGGTGAGGATGGGAAATTAGAGGATCAGTTTTGATGTTGTAGAGTTTTTTGTAAAAATTTGCAAACTGGTTCACTATATCTTTAGGGTGGCAAAACGTTATTCCACTATTGTTTTTTATTTTATGGTATATGAAAAACATGTTTTTCAATGGCAAAAATCCATGCCAGCTCCTTTCATTCAGTCAGTAGCTTCAATCATTTCTGGACGTTTTTCAATGGCAAAAATCAATGAATATTGTAAATGCACAAACAGTAATTTCTCCGCATTGCAAGGTGCAATTCTGAAATTTTTTGCTTTTTCCTGCTCCTCTTAGCATGATAAAGAAGATTCAAAGAGAGTGAGGTGCCAGCTCCTTTCATTCAGTCAGGAGCTTCAAACATTTCTGGTATATGAATAACATGTTTTTCAATGGCAAAAATCAATGAATATTGTAAATGCACAAACAGTAATTTCTCCGCATTGCAAGGTGCAATTCTGAAATTTTTTGCTTTTTCCTGCTCCTCTTAGCATGATAAAGAAGATTCAAAGAGAGTGAGATGCCAGCTCCTTTCATTCAGTCAGTAGCTTCAATCATTTCTGGATGTTTTTCAATGGCAAAAATCAATGAATATTGTAAATGCACAAACTGTAATTTCTCCGCATTGCAAGGTGCAATTCTGAAATTTTTTGCTTTTTCCTGCTCCTCTTAGCATGATAAAGAAGATTCAAAGAGAGTGAGATTCCAGCTCCTTTCATTCAGTCAGTAGCTTCAATCATTTCTGGACGTTTTTCAATGGCAAAAATCAATGAATATTGTAAATGCACAAACAGTAATTTCTCCGCATTGCAAGGTGCAATTCTGAAATTTTTTGCTTTTTCCTCCTCCTCTTAGCATGATAAAGAAGATTCAAAGAGAGTGAGATGCCAGCTCCTTTCATTCAGTCAGTAGCTTCAAACATTTCTGGTATATGAATAACATGATGTTTTTCAATGGCAAAAATCAATGAATATTGTAAATGCACAAACAGTAATTTCTCCGCATTGCAAGGTGCAAGTCTGAAATTTTTTGCTTTTTCCTGCTCCTCTTAGCATGATAAAGAAGATTCAAAGAGAGTGAGATGCCAGCTCCTTTCATTCAATCAGTAGCTTCAAACATTTCTGGTATATGAATAACATGATGTTTTTCAATGGCAAAAATCAATGAATATTGTAAATGCACAAACAGTAATTTCTCCGCATTGCAAGGTGCAAGTCTGAAATTTTTTGCTTTATCCTGCTCCTCTTAGCATGATAAAGAAGATTCAAAGAGAGTGAGATGCCAGCTCCTTTCATTCAGTCAGTAGCTTCAATCATTTCTGGTATATGAATAACATGATGTTTTTCAATGGCAAAAATCAATGAATATTGTAAATGCACAAACAGTAATTTCTCCGCATTGCAAGGTGCAATTCTGAAATTTTTTGCTTTTTCCTGCTCCTCTTAGCATGATAAAGAAGATTCAAAGAGAGTGAGATGCCAGCTCCTTTCATTCAGTCAGTAGCTTCAAACATTTCTGGTATATGAATAACATGATGTTTTTCAATGGCAAAAATCAATGAATATTGTAAATGCACAAACAGTAATTTCTCCGCATTGCAAGGTGCAATTCTGAAATTTTTTGCTTTTTCCTGCTCCTCTTAGCATGATAAAGAAGATTCAAAGAGAGTGAGATGCCAGCTCCTTTCATTCAGTCAGTAGCTTCAATCATTTCTGGACGTTTTTCAATGGCAAAAATCAATGAATATTGTAAATGCACAAACAGTAATTTCTCCGCATTGCAAGGTGCAATTCTGAAAATTTTTGCTTTTTCCTGCTCCACTTAGCATGATAAAGAAGTTTCAAAGAGAGTGAGATGCCAGCTCCTTTCATTCAGTCAGTAGCTTCAATAATTTCTGGACGTTTTTCAATGGCAAAAATCAATGAATATTGTAAATGCACAAACAGTAATTTCTCCGCATTGCAAGGTGCAATTCTGAAATTTTTTGCTTTTTCCTGCTCCTCTTAGCATGATAAACAAGATTCAAAGAGAGTGAGATGCCAGCTCCTTTCATTCAGTCAGTAGCTTCAATCATTTCTGGACATTTTTCAATGGCAAAAATCAATGAATATTGTAAATGCACAAACAGTAATTTATCCGCATTGCAAGGTGCAATTCTGAAATTTTTTGCTTTTTCCTGCTCCTCTTAGCATGATAAAGAAGATTCAAAGAGAGTGAGATGCCAGCTCCTTTCATTCAGTCAGTAGCTTCAAACATTTCTGGTATATGAATAACATGATGTTTTTCAATGGCAAAAATCAATGAATATTGTAAATGCACAAACAGTAATTTCTCCGCATTGCAAGGTGCAATTCTGAAATTTTTTGCTTTTTCCTGCTCCTCTTAGCATGATAAAGAAGATTCAAAGAGAGTGAGATGCCAGCTCCTTTCGTTCAGTCAGTAGCTTCAATCATTTCTGGACGTTTTTCAATGGCAAAAATCAATGAATATTGTAAATGCACAAACTGTAATTTCTCCGCATTGCAAGGTGCAATTCTGAAATTTTTTGCTTTTTCCTGCTCCTCTTAGCATGATAAAGAAGATTCAAAGAGAGTGAGATGCCAGCTCCTTTCATTCAGTCAGTAGCTTCAAACATTTCTGGTATATGAATAACATGATGTTTTTCAATGGCAAAAATCAATGAATATTGTAAATGCACAAACAGTAATTTCTCCGCATTGCAAGGTGCAAGTCTGAAATTTTTTGCTTTTTCCTGCTCCTCTTAGCATGATAAAGAAGATTCAAAGAGAGTGAGATGCCAGCTCCTTTCATTCAATCAGTAGCTTCAAACATTTCTGGTATATGAATAACATGATGTTTTTCAATGGCAAAAATCAATGAATATTGTAAATGCACAAACAGTAATTTCTCCGCATTGCAAGGTGCAAGTCTGAAATTTTTTGCTTTATCCTGCTCCTCTTAGCATGATAAAGAAGATTCAAAGAGAGTGAGATGCCAGCTCCTTTCATTCAGTCAGTAGCTTCAATCATTTCTGGTATATGAATAACATGATGTTTTTCAATGGCAAAAATCAATGAATATTGTAAATGCACAAACAGTAATTTCTACGCATTGCAAGGTGCAATTCTGAAATTTTTTGCTTTTTCCTGCTCCTCTTAGCATGATAAAGAAGATTCAAAGAGAGTGAGATGCCAGCTCCTTTCATTCAGTCAGTAGCTTCAAACATTTCTGGTATATGAATAACATGATGTTTTTCAATGGCAAAAATCAATGAATATTGTAAATGCACAAACAGTAATTTCTCCGCATTGCAAGGTGCAATTCTGAAATTTTTTGCTTTTTCCTGCTCCTCTTAGCATGATAAAGAAGATTCAAAGAGAGTGAGATGCCAGCTCCTTTCATTCAGTCAGTAGCTTCAATCATTTCTGGACGTTTTTCAATGGCAAAAATCAATGAATATTGTAAATGCACAAACAGTAATTTCTCCGCATTGCAAGGTGCAATTCTGAAAATTTTTGCTTTTTCCTGCTCCTCTTAGCATGATAAAGAAGTTTCAAAGAGAGTGAGATGCCAGCTCCTTTCATTCAGTCAGTAGCTTCAATAATTTCTGGACGTTTTTCAATGGCAAAAATCAATGAATATTGTAAATGCACAAACAGTAATTTCTCCGCATTGCAAGGTGCAATTCTGAAATTTTTTGCTTTTTCCTGCTCCTCTTAGCATGATAAACAAGATTCAAAGAGAGTGAGATGCCAGCTCCTTTCATTCAGTCAGTAGCTTCAATCATTTCTGGACATTTTTCAATGGCAAAAATCAATGAATATTGTAAATGCACAAACAGTAATTTATCCGCATTGCAAGGTGCAATTCTGAAATTTTTTGCTTTTTCCTGCTCCTCTTAGCATGATAAAGAAGATTCAAAGAGAGTGAGATGCCAGCTCCTTTCATTCAGTCAGTAGCTTCAAACATTTCTGGTATATGAATAACATGATGTTTTTCAATGGCAAAAATCAATGAATATTGTAAATGCACAAACAGTAATTTCTCCGCATTGCAAGGTGCAATTCTGAAATTTTTTGCTTTTTCCTGCTCCTCTTAGCATGATAAAGAAGATTCAAAGAGAGTGAGATGCCAGCTCCTTTCATTCAGTCAGTAGCTTCAATCATTTCTGGACGTTTTTCAATGGCAAAAATCAATGAATATTGTAAATGCACAAACAGTAATTTCTCCGCATTGCAAGGTGCAATTCTGAAATTTTTTGCTTTTTCCTGCTCCTCTTAGCATTATGAAGAAGATTCAAAGAGAGTGAGATGCCAGCTCCTTTCATTCAGTCAGTAGCTTCAAACATTTCTGGTATATGAATAACATGATGTTTTTCAATGGCAAAAATCAATGAATATTGTAAATGCACAAACAGTAATTTCTCCGCATTGCAAGGTGCAATTCTGAAATTTTTTGCTTTTTCCTGCTCCTCTTAGCATGATAAAGAAGATTCAAAGAGAGTGAGATGCCAGTTCCTTTCGTTCAGTCAGTAGCTTCAATCATTTCTGGACGTTTTTCAATGGCAAAAATCATTGAATATTGTAAATGCACAAACAGTAATTTCTCCGCATTGCAAGGTGCAATTCTGAAATTTTTTACTTTTTCCTGCTCCTCTTAGCATGATAAAAAAGATTCAAAGAGTGTGAGATGCCAGCTCCTTTCATTCAGTCAGTAGCTTCAATCATTTCTGGTATATGAATAACATGATGTTTTTCAATGGCAAAAATCAATGAATATTGTAAATGCACAAACAGTAATTTCTCCGCATTGCAAGGTGCAATTCTGAAATTTTTTGCTTTTTCCTGCTCCTCTTAGCATGATAAAGAAGATTCAAAGAGAGTGAGATGCCAGCTCCTTTCATTCAGTCAGTAGCTTCAAACATTTCTGGTATATGAATAACATGATGTTTTTCAATGGCAAAAATCAATGAATATTGTAAATGCACAAACAGTAATTTCTCCGCATTGCAAGGTGCAAGTCTGAAATTTTTTGCTTTTTCCTGCTCCTCTTAGCATGATAAAGAAGATTCAAAGAGAGTGAGATGCCAGCTCCTTTCATTCAATCAGTAGCTTCAAACATTTCTGGTATATGAATAACATGATGTTTTTCAATGGCAAAAATCAATGAATATTGTAAATGCACAAACAGTAATTTCTCCGCATTGCAAGGTGCAAGTCTGAAATTTTTTGCTTTATCCTGCTCCTCTTAGCATGATAAAGAAGATTCAAAGAGAGTGAGATGCCAGCTCCTTTCATTCAGTCAGTAGCTTCAATCATTTCTGGTATATGAATAACATGATGTTTTTCAATGGCAAAAATCAATGAATATTGTAAATGCACAAACAGTAATTTCTCCGCATTGCAAGGTGCAATTCTGAAATTTTTTGCTTTTTCCTGCTCCTCTTAGCATGATAAAGAAGATTCAAAGAGAGTGAGATGCCAGCTCCTTTCATTCAGTCAGTAGCTTCAAACATTTCTGGTATATGAATAACATGATGTTTTTCAATGGCAAAAATCAATGAATATTGTAAATGCACAAACAGTAATTTCTCCGCATTGCAAGGTGCAATTCTGAAATTTTTTGCTTTTTCCTGCTCCTCTTAGCATGATAAAGAAGATTCAAAGAGAGTGAGATGCCAGCTCCTTTCATTCAGTCAGTAGCTTCAATCATTTCTGGACGTTTTTCAATGGCAAAAATCAATGAATATTGTAAATGCACAAACAGTAATTTCTCCGCATTGCAAGGTGCAATTCTGAAAATTTTTGCTTTTTCCTGCTCCTCTTAGCATGATAAAGAAGTTTCAAAGAGAGTGAGATGCCAGCTCCTTTCATTCAGTCAGTAGCTTCAATAATTTCTGGACGTTTTTCAATGGCAAAAATCAATGAATATTGTAAATGCACAAACAGTAATTTCTCCGCATTGCAAGGTGCAATTCTGAAATTTTTTGCTTTTTCCTGCTCCTCTTAGCATGATAAACAAGATTCAAAGAGAGTGAGATGCCAGCTCCTTTCATTCAGTCAGTAGCTTCAATCATTTCTGGACATTTTTCAATGGCAAAAATCAATGAATATTGTAAATGCACAAACAGTAATTTATCCGCATTGCAAGGTGCAATTCTGAAATTTTTTGCTTTTTCCTGCTCCTCTTAGCATGATAAAGAAGATTCAAAGAGAGTGAGATGCCAGCTCCTTTCATTCAGTCAGTAGCTTCAAACATTTCTGGTATATGAATAACATGATGTTTTTCAATGGCAAAAATCAATGAATATTGTAAATGCACAAACAGTAATTTCTCCGCATTGCAAGGTGCAATTCTGAAATTTTTTGCTTTTTCCTGCTCCTCTTAGCATGATAAAGAAGATTCAAAGAGAGTGAGATGCCAGCTCCTTTCATTCAGTCAGTAGCTTCAATCATTTCTGGACGTTTTTCAATGGCAAAAATCAATGAATATTGTAAATGCACAAACAGTAATTTCTCCGCATTGCAAGGTGCAATTCTGAAATTTTTTGCTTTTTCCTGCTCCTCTTAGCATTATGAAGAAGATTCAAAGAGAGTGAGATGCCAGCTCCTTTCATTCAGTCAGTAGCTTCAAACATTTCTGGTATATGAATAACATGATGTTTTTCAATGGCAAAAATCAATGAATATTGTAAATGCACAAACAGTAATTTCTCCGCATTGCAAGGTGCAATTCTGAAATTTTTTGCTTTTTCCTGCTCTTTGAATCTTCTTTATCATGCTAGGATTAGCAGGAAAAAGCAAAAAATTTCAGAATTGCACCTTGCAATGTGGAGATATTACTGTTTGTGCATTTACAATATTCATTGATTTTTGCCATTGAAAAACATGTTTTTCATATACCAGAAATGTTTGAAGCTACTGAATGAAAGGAGCTGGCATCTCACTCTCTTTGAATCTTCTTTATCATGCTAGGATTAACAGGAAAAAGCTAAAAATTTCAGAATTGCACCGTGCAATGTGGAGATATTACTGTTTGTGCATTTACAATATTCATTGATTTTTGCCATTGAAAAACATGTTTTTCATATACCAGAAATGTTTGAAGCTACTTACTGAATGAAAGGAGCTGGCATCTCACTCTCTTTGAATCTTCTTTATCATGCTAGGATTAGCAGGAAAAAGCAAAAAATTTCAGAATTGCACCTTCAATGCGGAGATATTACTGTTTGTGCATTTACAATATTCATTGATTTTTGCCATTGAAAAACATGTTTTTCATATACCAGAAATGTTTGAAGCTACTGACTGAATGAAAGGAGCTGGCATCTCACTCTCTTTGAATCTTCTTTATCATGCTAGGATTAACAGGAAAAAGCAAAAAATTTCAGAATTGCACCTTGCAATGTGGAGATATTACTGTTTGTGCATTTACAATATTCATTGATTTTTGCCATTGAAAAACATGTTTTTCATATACCAGAAATGTTTGAAGCTACTGACTGAATGAAAGGAGCTGGCATCTCACTCTCTTTGAATCTTCTTTATCATGCTAGGATTAACAGGAAAAAGCTAAAAATTTCAGAATTGCATTCTGCAATGTGGAGATATTACTGTTTGTGCATTTACAATATTCATTGATTTTTGCCATTGAAAAACATGTTTTTCATATACCAGAAATGTTTGAAGCTACTGACTGAATGAAAGGAGCTGGCATCTCACTCTCTTTGAATCTTCTTTATCATGCTAGGATTAGCAGGAAAAAGCAAAAAATTTCAGAATTGCACCTTGCAATGTGGAGATATTACTGTTTGTGCATTTACAATATTCATTGATTTTTGCCATTGAAAAACATGTTTTTCATATACCAGAAATGTTTGAAGCTACTGACTGAATGAAAGGAGCTGGCATCTCACTCTCTTTGAATCTTCTTTATCATGCTAGGATTAACAGGAAAAAGCTAAAAATTTCAGAATTGCACCGTGCAATGTGGAGATATTACTGTTTGTGCATTTACAATATTCATTGATTTTTGCCATTGAAAAACATGTTTTTCATATACCAGAAATGTTTGAAGCTACTGACTGAATGAAAGGAGCTGGCATCTCACTCTCTTTGAATCTTCTTTATCATGCTAGGATTAGCAGGAAAAAGCAAAAAATTTCAGAATTGCACCTTGCAATGTGGAGATATTACTGTTTGTGCATTTACAATATTCATTGATTTTTGCCATTGAAAAACATGTTTTTCATATACCAGAAATGTTTGAAGCTACTGACTGAATGAAAGGAGCTGGCATCTCACTCTCTTTGAATCTTCTTTATCATGCTAGGATTAACAGGAAAAAGCTAAAAATTTCAGAATTGCACCGTGCAATGTGGAGATATTACTGTTTGTGCATTTACAATATTCATTGATTTTTGCCATTGAAAAACATGTTTTTCATATACCAGAAATGTTTGAAGCTACTGACTGAATGAAAGGAGCTGGCATCTCACTCTCTTTGAATCTTCTTTATCATGCTAGGATTAGCAGGAAAAAGCAAAAAATTTCAGAATTGCACCTTGCAATGTGGAGATATTACTGTTTGTGCATTTACAATATTCATTGATTTTTGCCATTGAAAAACATGTTTTTCATATACCAGAAATGTTTGAAGCTACTGACTGAATGAAAGGAGCTGGCATCTCACTCTCTTTGAATCTTCTTTATCATGCTAGGATTAACAGGAAAAAGCAAAAAATTTCAGAATTGCACCTTCCAATGTGGAGATATTACTGTTTGTGCATTTACAATATTCATTGATTTTTGCCATTGAAAAACATGTTTTTCATATACCAGAAATGTTTGAAGCTACTGACTGAATGAAAGGAGCTGGCATCTCACTCTCTTTGAATCTTCTTTATCATGCTAGGATTAACAGGAAAAAGCTAAAAATTTCAGCATTGCACCGTGCAATGTGGAGATATTAGTTTGTGCATTTACAATATTCATTGATTTTTGCCATTGAAAAACATGTTTTTCATATACCAGAAATGTTTGAAGCTACTGACTGAATGAAAGGAGCTGGCATCTCACTCTCTTTGAATCTTCTTTATCATGCTAGGATTAGCAGGAAAAAGCAAAAAATTTCAGAATTGCACCTTGCAATGTGGAGATATTACTGTTTGTGCATTTACAATATTCATTGATTTTTGCCATTGAAAAACATGTTTTTCATATACCAGAAATGTTTGAAGCTACTGACTGAATGAAAGGAGCTGGCATCTCACTCTCTTTGAATCTTCTTTATCATGCTAGGATTAACAGGAAAAAGCAAAAAATTTCAGAATTGCACCTTGCAATGTGGAGATATTACTGTTTGTGCATTTACAATATTCATTGATTTTTGCCATTGAAAAACATGTTTTTCATATACCAGAAATGTTTGAAGCTACTGACTGAATGAAAGGAGCTGGCATCTCACTCTCTTTGAATCTTCTTTATCATGCTAGGATTAACAGGAAAAAGCTAAAAATTTCAGAATTGCACCATGCAATGTGGAGATATTACTGTTTGTGCATTTACAATATTCATTGATTTTTGCCATTGAAAAACATGTTTTTCATATACCAGAAATGTTTGAAGCTACTGACTGAATGAAAGGAGCTGGCATCTCACTCTCTTTGAATCTTCTTTATCATGCTAGGATTAACAGGAAAAAGCAAAAAATTTCAGAATTGCACCTTGCAATGTGGAGATATTACTGTTTGTGCATTTACAATATTCATTGATTTTTGCCATTGAAAAACATGTTTTTCATATACCAGAAATGTTTGAAGCTACTGACTGAATGAAAGGAGCTGGCATCTCACTCTCTTTGAATCTTCTTTATCATGCTAGGATTAACAGGAAAAAGCTAAAAATTTCAGAATTGCACCGTGCAATGTGGAGATATTACTGTTTGTGCATTTACAATATTCATTGATTTTTGCCATTGAAAAACATGTTTTTCATATACCAGAAATGTTTGAAGCTACTGACTGAATGAAAGGAGCTGGCATCTCACTCTCTTTGAATCTTCTTTATCATGCTAGGATTAGCAGGAAAAAGCAAAAAATTTCAGAATTGCACCTTGCAATGTGGAGATATTACTGTTTGTGCATTTACAATATTCATTGATTTTTGCCATTGAAAAACATGTTTTTCATATACCAGAAATGTTTGAAGCTACTGACTGAATGAAAGGAGCTGGCATCTCACTCTCTTTGAATCTTCTTTATCATGCTAGGATTAACAGGAAAAAGCTAAAAATTTCAGAATTGCACCGTGCAATGTGGAGATATTACTGTTTGTGCATTTACAATATTCATTGATTTTTGCCATTGAAAAACATGTTTTTCATATACCAGAAATGTTTGAAGCTACTGACTGAATGAAAGGAGCTGGCATCTCACTCTCTTTGAATCTTCTTTATCATGCTAGGATTAGCAGGAAAAAGCAAAAAATTTCAGAATTGCACCTTGCAATGTGGAGATATTACTGTTTGTGCATTTACAATATTCATTGATTTTTGCCATTGAAAAACATGTTTTTCATATACCAGAAATGTTTGAAGCTACTGACTGAATGAAAGGAGCTGGCATCTCACTCTCTTTGAATCTTCTTTATCATGCTAGGATTAACAGGAAAAAGCAAAAAATTTCAGAATTGCACCTTGCAATGTGGAGATATTACTGTTTGTGCATTTACAATATTCATTGATTTTTGCCATTGAAAAACATGTTTTTCATATACCAGAAATGTTTGAAGCTACTGACTGAATGAAAGGAGCTGGCATCTCACTCTCTTTGAATCTTCTTTATCATGCTAGGATTAACAGGAAAAAGCTAAAAATTTCAGAATTGCACCGTGCAATGTGGAGATATTACTGTTTGTGCATTTACAATATTCATTGATTTTTGCCATTGAAAAACATGTTTTTCATATACCAGAAATGTTTGAAGCTACTGACTGAATGAAAGGAGCTGGCATCTCACTCTCTTTGAATCTTCTTTATCATGCTAGGATTAGCAGGAAAAAGCAAAAAATTTCAGAATTGCACCTTGCAATGTGGAGATATTACTGTTTGTGCATTTACAATATTCATTGATTTTTGCCATTGAAAAACATGTTTTTCATATACCAGAAATGTTTGAAGCTACTGACTGAATGAAAGGAGCTGGCATCTCACTCTCTTTGAATCTTCTTTATCATGCTAGGATTAACAGGAAAAAGCTAAAAATTTCAGAATTGCACCGTGCAATGTGGAGATATTACTGTTTGTGCATTTACAATATTCATTGATTTTTGCCATTGAAAAACATGTTTTTCATATACCAGAAATGTTTGAAGCTACTGACTGAATGAAAGGAGCTGGCATCTCACTCTCTTTGTTTTACCATATTTTTTTATTTTTAATAAACAATTTAACAGGGGAATAACACACGTAGCATAAAAGTAGTGACAAAAGAATATTCATAATAAGGGAAAAATTCTGAGGGAAGGGAAAGGGAAAGGGAACAAACGGGAATGGATAATCAGGAAAGATGGGAGAAATTTGTTCGTCAAATAGTATATACGATAATACAGAAATTTGAACACTTTAAACACACATTACTATCATTAGCAAAAATTAAACATATTAATGAGCTAAACACGACACACATTAAGATGTTCCAGCGTTATGAGAGGGTTGAGGGAATTTAGTGAGCCAAATATCCCACTTCCTAGAAAATTTAAGTAAATTATTGTTGATAAGGGCAAATCTTAGTTCAAATATTCTATGGAGATTCATCTTATCAACTAAGTCCTCCAAAGTGGGGACATGTGACTTTCTCCAATAAAAAGCCAATGCGTTCTTACACACTGAAAATAAGTGAATCACCAAAGATCTTTCAAACGACTTATATGGTTCAAGATCTAAGGATAGTAAAGCCATTTGAGGGGTCAATACTACAGGTCTGCCTAAAAGGTCATCTACCAAAGAAGAGATCTGAGCCCATAGATTCCGGATTTTAGGGCAGCTCCAAAAGAGATGTAAAAGATCTCCCCTAAGGCCGCACTCCCTCCAACAAAGGGGAGAGTTGCTGGGCTTTATATGGTGAAGCCTGATTGGAGTGTAATACCATCTGGTTAGAATTTTGAAGTAAGCCTCTTGTAAGGGCATAGATATATTAGAGGCCTGAGAAAAAAGAACAGCACTCTCCCATTGATCGGATTGGAAATTGAGTTTTAGATCTTTTTCCCAGCGTATCATGTAGAGGTGTTTTTGGAAGGAAAGATCATTATTGAAACTGTTATATATGTGTCTCAGGCTCCAAAAAATTTTGTGGGATGGGTTGCTTAACAGGTTCACCGAGGTTTCAGAAACAATAAGTTTACCAGAAATAAATTCCAGAATAATGCTCTTTAAATGAGAGTATAAAAAGAAATCAGAGGAAGGTAAGTTGAATCTTTTTTTAAGAGTTTGGAAAGGAATAAAGGCAGAAGCTTCATAGAAGTCTCCAATTTTCCTTAACCCTTTATTGTCCCATTGATCTGGAATGGAAGAGTTATACAGATCAGCAACAAAACCAATTGGAAAATTTTTGACAAAAGAAAACTTATCCCTATCAGAATCTCTTAGGGGACTCTTTTTCTTTCTTTTGGCGATTTTTTTCCAGGCGTCAATAATCGCCTGGAAAATAGGATGGGAAGAATCATGAGTGCACTGTTTAAAGAGATGCCTAAGTAACAATTCACGGGGAGAAGAACCATTATTTAAGAAGGTCTCCAGAGTCATCCAAGCTGGGGGACTGTCAGAATTAAACCAATTACTGCTCTGTTTGATGAGGTTTGCCAAATAGTAAGCGGAAATATTAGGGTGGCTCAGACCTCCGTTGCACTTATTCTTGTACAATATATCTGCAGATATCCTCGCACGTTTATTATCCCAGACATAGGAATTAATCTGATTTTGAATTTTTTGAATAAAGATGTGAGAAATAGTTAAAGGTAAGTTGCGGAAAAAATACAAGATTTTGGGTAGAACAAACATCTTAATAGAGAGGACTCTACCCCACCATGACAAATCTCTTTTCAAAAATTCCATTAAATCTCCACGGACGATATCCTCAATCAGAACCAGGTTGTCAGAAATTGTTGAGTTAATAGTTTTACCAATACTGATCCCCAAATAAGTCAGATTGCGTTTAGCCAAACCGAAGGAAAATCTCGAGTGTAAAACCTCTCTCGTCTGACGGTCCAGATTAATGTTTAAAAGTTTAGACTTCTCATTATTGATCTTAAAATAAGAAATCTGAGAGAATAGTTCTAGAACCTTCGAAACTTCCGCAACCGAATTTACTGGGTCCAGCAAGGAAAGCATAACATCATCTGCAAAGAGGCCAATTTTAAATTCTCGAGATGGGGTAGAAATCCCCCTAATGTCAGTGTTTTCTCTAATCCTCTGTGCCAAAGGCTCCATAGCCAGGACAAAGAGAAGGGGGGAAAGTGGGCAACCCTGTCTAGTACCATTTGTGATAGGGATTGGATTTGAGAGATAATTGTTAACATAAATTTTTGCTTGGGGGTTAGAATAGAGGGCCATAATTGAAGAGAGAAATTTGTTATCAAAACCGAATTTAATAAGGGTGAGTTTAAGGTATAGCCAATTTAACCTGTCGAAAGCTTTTTCAGCGTCTAAAGCAAGCAATGAAGTTGGGAGTTTCGCCGTATTTATCACCTTAATAATATTCAGAAGTCTTCTAGAGCCATCAGTTGCTTGCCTCCCACCAACGAAGCCAATCTGATCATCGTTGATGAGAGATGGGAGAATAGTCGATAAACGATTGGCCAGAATTTTCGAATATATCTTAATATCAGTGTTAATTAGCGAAATGGGCCTATAATTTTTAACATTATCTCTCTCATCCTTAGACTTGGGTATTAGGGTAATGGTGGCTTCCAGCATTTCTGAGGGGAAGGAGCTTATTGAGGAAGCATGATTGAAAATTTTCGTGAGAGGGGAAGAAAGTAGGTCACAAAAAGTTTTATAATACTCATTGATGAACCCATCTGGACCCGGAGCCTTGAAATCTTTAAGTTGCTTTATTGTGTTAATAATTTCAAGGTTAGAAAAAGGCTTATTCAATGACTCGTGATCCAGAGGGCTCAATTTCGGTAGGTTAATGGAGGATAAAAATTTGTTGATTGCATCTGGGTGAGGATGGGAAATTAGAGGATCAGTTTTGATGTTGTAGAGTTTTTTGTAAAAATTTGCAAACTGGTTCACTATATCTTTAGGGTGGCAAAACGTTATTCCACTATTGTTTTTTATTTTATCTATTCTATTAATTGCTCTTTTACATTTGACTAGGCGGGCCATAAAGCGGGTAGGTTTATTTAGAGCCGCATAGTAATTAAATTTTGATTTCCGAATAATTGCATCATAGGAGGAAGAAATTTCTGATTTTAGCTCTACCCTTAAATTTGAGAGTTCTTTTTGAATTATTGGGGAAGGGGAAGGAAGATTAATTTGCTCTAATTCTTTTTCCCTAATCAGTTTTTGAAGAGAATTAATTTTTGATCTTTTTTCTTTTTTTTCAGATGAGGATATCTGCATTAGTACACCACGAAGGACGGCCTTGTGAGCGCACCAGCTGGAGAAGGGATTAGATAAATCTGGGGTATCGTTCTCCCTAAAATAATCAGAAATAGCTTTTTCAATAATTTTTTTGTTTTTGGGGTTATGAATAAGTGAAGATCTACATTTCCAAAGAAATCCATTTTTAATAAGAGGACCAATATGAATTTCACATGACGTAGGGGCATGATCTGATAGAGACCTAAGGCCTATAGATACGTTAGAGAATTTGGGTAAAGAAAAAACGTCAGTTATTATTAAGTCAATTCTAGAGGCCGTTTGGTGCGCATCCGAGAAATGGGAGAATTCTTTGGAGGTAGTTTGCAGACATCTAAATGTATCAAATAGTTCATTTTTATAAAGCCAATTATTTAGCGTCGGGTATAAATGACGGCTGGGGGAGGAAGAGTCCATATGCCCGTCCGGGACCATGTTGAAGTCTCCCAAAAAAATCAATTCGCCTCTCCTAACCTCTTCAACCTTTCTAAAAACCTTATTCAAAAAGGGTATTTGCTTTTTATTTGGGGCGTATAGGTTAACAACAGTGCACTCATGATTATTCAGTTTACAGAGCAATATATGGAACCTTCCATTGACATCTCTATGCTGATCTAAAAACTCAAATGGGACAGAATCTCTGATCACTGTAGCTACACCGGCTTTTTTCCGGTCGCTAGTGGATTCAAATATATGAGGGTAGCGTTTGTGGGTGAAGGTAGGGTGTTTTCCCTCGGCAAACCTTGTCTCCTGAAGACACGCAACATCAGCACCAAGATGACCCAATTCCTTCCAAAGGGAGAATCTCTTATTGGGACTGTTTAGGCCTCTTACATTATAGGTGATGATCTTGATAGGCATAGGTAAATTAATAATTAAAGTAAGTCAAAAGGAGAGGGGTCAGTTGGTCCAACAAATTCCCAAAAAATAAAATCAACCGACAATCAAAGCTGGAATACAATATCTCTAATATTAATTCAAAGATAGTAATAACAATAACCAAATATTCAAAGAAAAAGAAAAAAAAAACGAATCAAAAAATCTCCTGAGGGAACCTTCACCGAAAAGGTTCTCCCTCAGATTGGGGGGAAAAATAATGTGGACAAACCATGAAGGCTAAATATAAATAAGAATGATAAATTTATTATAGCATGTTAGGTGAGGTGATAAAATGAGATTATTTTTAAAGAGGACTCCCGAGGGAGTAGTGTTTATCATTTCAGCGGTGGGGTGCCTTTGTAACTTTGTAGGGAATGTCTTTTATAAAATCAAGAAATTTAGGGCCTTCATCAGGATCTGTAAGAGTGAATGTTTTCCGGTTAAAGAAAATCAGCAACTTTACTGGAAAGCCCCACCTATATGGGATATTCATATCCCTCAGTCTATCTGTGGTCAATTTGTATGACCTTCTTGCATCCATAGTTTCTTTGGAAAAATCGGAGAAGATTTTTAGGTGCGAGAAAGGCTCTGGAAAAGTCCTATTTTCCCTGATATAATTCAAGATTCTCTCTTTGGTCGAGAAGAAATGTAACCTAGCTATTACATCCCTAGGAAGATCCGAGGAAATGGAGGTCGGACGAAATAAGCGATGGGCCCTATCAATGATAAGATCCTGCTCAGAAAGGGATGGGATTGTCTTGTGAAATAAGTCTTTGAGAAAAGCCGAGATATCTGAGGGAGAAACATCCTCAGATATGCCTCTAATTTTCAAATTATTTCTCCTACTCCTATCCTCCAAATCCGCAACTTTTAATCTGAGTCTTTTAAGCTCAGATTTAATTTCTAGATTATCAGAAGAGACAGACTCTACCCTTCCCTCCACCGTTTCAAGTCTTTTAGTGTTTTCCTCCAATTTAAGACCAAAAGCTTCCAAAGTAGATTTCATGGTGTCTACCTGTTTCTCGAAGCCCAGTTTCATATTTCTGTCAATTGTCTTTAAAAGATTGTCCAGATATGAACCAAGGTCGGTATTTCCCAACTCTTGTGAAATGGGCATTTTGACCGGGACACTAAGCGTAGGGTCTGGGGACGAAGGGGAAAAGTCCTTTTTAGCACGTCTCTTATCTGGACTAGGATTAGGAGACGTGTCCGAGGATTCCTCCTCCGAACTCGTAGCCAGTGAAGAATACTTGTTGCTCCAGGCTCCTGGGTCCCTTCTCTTTGATGAGATGGAAATATCCATCTCTTCCACTTTTTTTTCTTTAACTACGGTAGAAGGGGCAGGTTTAGCATCAGGAATTCTCTGTGGTTTTGGAGATAATAGACTTTTAGAAGATTCTTTGGTGGGAGAGCTTATTTTAGAACTCTGTCTGTCTTCCAGATTTCTATGAGGTGATCTGGACTTAAGTGGACTGACAGTATTGACAGCATCTTCTGATGGGTTTGAAAATGAAAAGCGTTGGGAGGACTTCGCTCTAACCGCACTAGTTTTAAGGGGAGCTTCCAAAGACTTTTGGGTATTTTTTTTATTAGCCGCCATTATAAAATATCAGACCTATGGGTATATATTTATAGAAAAAACACTAAAATGACACTAGAAATATTTAACCTAAAGGGTGGACAAAAGACTTTAAGGTTGCAAAATGACTGGGAACAATGGCTAGAAGAAATTTGCGTTAAACAAATATCAGTCCAACAAGAGACAATCAATACCCTTAAAAACTGCAAAATTATGTACCCCCTAAAATGCAATCCTTAAAATATGAATTACAATCAAAAGTAACAAAAAAAAATAAAATAATGAAATTGACCTGAGGGATAAAAATAAAAGGCACATATAGTTCTTAACATGAAACTAATTATTATGGAGGCTTGCAAATCTGTAGAGTTCCATGGGCACCAACTGTTATATATATATCAAGTAGCGTAGACACAGGGTATATATATGAGGGCAGAAACAGATCCTTCTATCCCCCCCTCCCCTCAGAGTCAAGTCTCGCAGTCAAAATGATATTACACCGTTTGGAGTTTAATAAACCTCTGTATCAGTATTAATATAGAATCAGCACCTTGGACAGCAGTTCAAAGCGACGCTGCAGCAGGAGGCAGGAGAAATTGACTGGTATAAGTTCAGCACCATGGACAGCAGTACAGACTAATATAAGATCAGCACCATGGACAGCAGTTCAGATCAGCACCATGGACAGCAGCACAGACTAATACAAGATCAGCACCATGGACAGCAGTACAGACCAATACAAGATCAGCACCATGGACAGCAGTTCAGATCAGCACCATGGACAGCAGTGCAGAGCGACGCCGCAGCAGAGGGCAGGAGAATTTGATCAGCACCATGGACAGCAGTGCTGAGCTACGCTGCAGCAGGAGGCAGGAGATTTAAAGAATATCAGCTGATTGGAAGTGTGTGACAGTGGAGGGCAGCGGGGCTGATGCAGCGGGGGACCAGAGGCAAAAATCAAAGCGCAGCGGCGCTGTCACAGGAGGGGGAGGCAGCCACAGGGGTCTGCAGGGTCCAGGCACCACAGAAACATACACAGCAGAGCGGCACAGCGGGGGTAGCTGGAACGGACCTCGGCACCGGCGGCACTCAACAGCTGGAAGCAGGGGGAACGGAGCGGCTCCTTGTCAGAGGAAGGAGAGGTACCGCCGCCACTATATAACGTGGAAACACCAGTCACATATACCGGCAGTGCCCGGCATCAGAGAAAACAGCTGATGCCGGCTCCGGAGCAGAGGAGGGGGAACCGCTACTATGGGAACAGCCTGAGGTGCAGGTAACAGCCGGAGAGGAGAGAGCCGGGCGCAGACAGCAGCGGTGGCAGTAAGCCGAGGGGGGAAAGGGTCGCAGCAGCTTCACAGGGACACAAGGGGACACCGCTACTACCGGAGCAGCCCCGGAACCCTGAGCAACGGACCCCAGAAATCCAATAAGAGCCCTGGCATCAGCCGGGGCTTATCTAACCTTAGCCTTAGATATGAAGTCCCGCTCCGTCCCAGTCTCCTGAGCTCCGCGTCGGACAAGCTAGATTCTCAGTCCCTCGCCGGCAGCAGGGGTCTCGTCCTCGGGGTCCAGTGGGGTTGATTGTATTTGGTCCGGGGGTGGTAGTGCCGCTTCTTTATGGGTTGGGGTCCTGCAGGTCCGGTCCGGTCCTCCGTGGGGCTGTGATAGCAGATTGCAGAGCTGGGATTTATTCAGGATATCGCCAGTAACTCGATCTCAGTCTCCTCTTCTCCTCTGTTCTTGGGTCCGGTGTCGGGACAGCTGATGCTGCTGTAAGGTCCTGCTCCCGGGGTCAGGAGCAGAGCAGAGCAGACCTGCGCTGCTATCACAGTCACTCCAGAGTCACGTTGCAGAGTGACTGGAAACAAGAAAAGGGCCGCAGAGTGACTGGAAACAAGAAAAGGGCCGCCAATAATCGCCTGGGTGTCAGAACCAGAATGTGCCACCCCGTGGGTTAAATATAAGCTCTGACAACAGTCAGGGGGCCCAGTATATAATGTTCAGTTAAATGAAGTGAGAGAAATATGTGCCCCCACCGATCTGTGAGCTTAAAGGGGCACGTCACAGCCTCAAGGACTGGAATGCTCACCAGGACTTACCGCAGCTGCATATAAAGCCTGCTGGTAGTCCTTAAGTCCGGTATAAAACGATGTAATCCTGGGTCCGGAGGTAAAAGGGCATAAATGGGTCCACAATCCTGTAGGGCCACGTTACAGAGTCACTTCAATGGTGGATTCTGAGCCTCACCCAAATGTCTGAGCACAAAGCATCTCCAGGGTTGATGGGGTTAGCAGGGATTCCTTGGTGTCAAAATGATCCCTGAATGATAGGAAGTCAAATTATATAAGAATTTTGGAAAAAAATCTTCTTTTGTTGCTTAAAAAGTAGCTTTAAAGTGAAGCCCTCAGGGAGCTCAGGATCAAGCTGCCATCTCGTCCTGTGCTCAGGCCACTCCCCATCTCACTCTCTTTGAATCTTCTTTATCATGCTAGGATTAGCAGGAAAAAGCAAAAAATTTCAGAATTGCACCTTGCAATGTGGAGATATTACTGTTTGTGCATTTACAATATTCATTGATTTTTGCCATTGAAAAACATGTTTTTCATATACCAGAAATGTTTGAAGCTACTGAGTGAATGAAAGGAGCTGGCATCTCACTCTCTTTGAATCTTCTTTATCATGCTAGGATTAACAGGAAAAAGCTAAAAATTTCAGAATTGCACCGTGCAATGTGGAGATATTACTGTTTGTGCATTTACAATATTCATTGATTTTTGCCATTGAAAAACATGTTTTTCATATACCAGAAATGTTTGAAGCTACTGACTGAATGAAAGGAGCTGGCATCTCACTCTCTTTGAATCTTCTTTATCATGCTAGGATTAGCAGGAAAAAGCAAAAAATTTCAGAATTGCACCTTGCAATGTGGAGATATTACTGTTTGTGCATTTACAATATTCATTGATTTTTGCCATTGAAAAACATGTTTTTCATATACCAGAAATGTTTGAAGCTACTGACTGAATGAAAGGAGCTGGCATCTCACTCTCTTTGAATCTTCTTTATCATGCTAGGATTAACAGGAAAAAGCAAAAAATTTCAGAATTGCACCTTGCAACGTGGAGATATTACTGTTTGTGCATTTACAATATTCATTGATTTTTGCCATTGAAAAACATGTTTTTCATATACCAGAAATGTTTGAAGCTACTGACTGAATGAAAGGAGCTGGCATCTCACTCTCTTTGAATCTTCTTTATCATGCTAGGATTAACAGGAAAAAGCTAAAAATTTCAGAATTGCACCGTGCAATGTTGAGATATTACTGTTTGTGCATTTACAATATTCATTGATTTTTGCCATTGAAAAACATGTTTTTCATATACCAGAAATGTTTGAAGCTACTGACTGAATGAAAGGAGCTGGCATCTCACTCTCTTTGAATCTTCTTTATCATGCTAGGATTAGCAGGAAAAAGCAAAAAATTTCAGAATTGCACCTTGCAATGTGGAGATATTACTGTTTGTGCATTTACAATATTCATTGATTTTTGCCATTGAAAAACATGTTTTTCATATACCAGAAATGTTTGAAGCTACTGACTGAATGAAAGGAGCTGGCATCTCACTCTCTTTGAATCTTCTTTATCATGCTAGGATTAACAGGAAAAAGCTAAAAATTTCATAATTGCACCGTGCAATGTGGAGATATTACTGTTTGTGCATTTACAATATTCATTGATTTTTGCCATTGAAAAACATGTTTTTCATATACCAGAAATGTTTGAAGCTACTGACTGAATGAAAGGAGCTGGCATCTCACTCTCTTTGAATCTTCTTTATCATGCTAGGATTAGCAGGAAAAAGCAAAAAATTTCAGAATTGCACCTTGCAATGTGGAGATATTACTGTTTGTGCATTTACAATATTCATTGATTTTTGCCATTGAAAAACATGTTTTTCATATACCAGAAATGTTTGAAGCTACTGACTGAATGAAAGGAGCTGGCATCTCACTCTCTTTGAATCTTCTTTATCATGCTAGGATTAACAGGAAAAAGCTAAAAATTTCAGAATTGCACCGTGCAATGTGGAGATATTACTGTTTGTGCATTTACAATATTCATTGATTTTTGCCATTGAAAAACATGTTTTTCATATACCAGAAATGTTTGAAGCTACTGACTGAATGAAAGGAGCTGGCATCTCACTCTCTTTGAATCTTCTTTATCATGCTAGGATTAGCAGGAAAAAGCAAAAAATTTCAGAATTGCACCTTGCAATGTGGAGATATTACTGTTTGTGCATTTACAATATTCATTGATTTTTGCCATTGAAAAACATGTTTTTCATATACCAGAAATGTTTGAAGCTACTGACTGAATGAAAGGAGCTGGCATCTCACTCTCTTTGAATCTTCTTTATCATGCTAGGATTAACAGGAAAAAGCAAAAAATTTCAGAATTGCACCTTGCAATGTGGAGATATTACTGTTTGTGCATTTACAATATTCATTGATTTTTGCCATTGAAAAACATGTTTTTCATATACCAGAAATGTTTGAAGCTACTGACTGAATGAAAGGAGCTGGCATCTCACTCTCTTTGAATCTTCTTTATCATGCTAGGATTAACAGGAAAAAGCTAAAAATTTCAGAATTGCACCGTGCAATGTTGAGATATTACTGTTTGTGCATTTACAATATTCATTGATTTTTGCCATTGAAAAACATGTTTTTCATATACCAGAAATGTTTGAAGCTACTGACTGAATGAAAGGAGCTGGCATCTCACTCTCTTTGAATCTTCTTTATCATGCTAGGATTAGCAGGAAAAAGCAAAAAATTTCAGAATTGCACCTTGCAATGTGGAGATATTACTGTTTGTGCATTTACAATATTCATTGATTTTTGCCATTGAAAAACATGTTTTTCATATACCAGAAATGTTTGAAGCTACTGACTGAATGAAAGGAGCTGGCATCTCACTCTCTTTGAATCTTCTTTATCATGCTAGGATTAACAGGAAAAAGCTAAAAATTTCATAATTGCACCGTGCAATGTGGAGATATTACTGTTTGTGCATTTACAATATTCATTGATTTTTGCCATTGAAAAACATGTTTTTCATATACCAGAAATGTTTGAAGCTACTGACTGAATGAAAGGAGCTGGCATCTCACTCTCTTTGAATCTTCTTTATCATGCTAGGATTAGCAGGAAAAAGCAAAAAATTTCAGAATTGCACCTTGCAATGTGGAGATATTACTGTTTGTGCATTTACAATATTCATTGATTTTTGCCATTGAAAAACATGTTTTTCATATACCAGAAATGTTTGAAGCTACTGACTGAATGAAAGGAGCTGGCATCTCACTCTCTTTGAATCTTCTTTATCATGCTAGGATTAACAGGAAAAAGCTAAAAATTTCAGAATTGCACCGTGCAATGTGGAGATATTACTGTTTGTGCATTTACAATATTCATTGATTTTTGCCATTGAAAAACATGTTTTTCATATAACAGAAATGTTTGAAGCTACTGACTGAATGAAAGGAGCTGGCATCTCACTCTCTTTGAATCTTCTTTATCATGCTAGGATTAGCAGGAAAAAGCAAAAAATTTCAGAATTGCACCTTGCAATGTGGAGATATTACTGTTTGTGCATTTACAATATTCATTGATTTTTGCCATTGAAAAACATGTTTTTCATATACCAGAAATGTTTGAAGCTACTGACTGAATGAAAGGAGCTGGCATCTCACTCTCTTTGAATCTTCTTTATCATGCTAGGATTAACAGGAAAAAGCTAAAAATTTCAGAATTGCACCTTGCAACGTGGAGATATTACTGTTTGTGCATTTACAATATTCATTGATTTTTGCCATTGAAAAACATGTTTTTCATATACCAGAAATGTTTGAAGCTACTGACTGAATGAAAGGAGCTGGCATCTCACTCTCTTTGAATCTTCTTTATCATGCTAGGATTAACAGGAAAAAGCTAAAAATTTCAGAATTGCACCGTGCAATGTTGAGATATTACTGTTTGTGCATTTACAATATTCATTGATTTTTGCCATTGAAAAACATGTTTTTCATATACCAGAAATGTTTGAAGCTACTGACTGAATGAAAGGAGCTGGCATCTCACTCTCTTTGAATCTTCTTTATCATGCTAGGATTAGCAGGAAAAAGCAAAAAATTTCAGAATTGCACCTTGCAATGTGGAGATATTACTGTTTGTGCATTTACAATATTCATTGATTTTTGCCATTGAAAAACATGTTTTTCATATACCAGAAATGTTTGAAGCTACTGACTGAATGAAAGGAGCTGGCATCTCACTCTCTTTGAATCTTCTTTATCATGCTAGGATTAACAGGAAAAAGCTAAAAATTTCATAATTGCACCGTGCAATGTGGAGATATTACTGTTTGTGCATTTACAATATTCATTGATTTTTGCCATTGAAAAACATGTTTTTCATATACCAGAAATGTTTGAAGCTACTGACTGAATGAAAGGAGCTGGCATCTCACTCTCTTTGAATCTTCTTTATCATGCTAGGATTAGCAGGAAAAAGCAAAAAATTTCAGAATTGCACCTTGCAATGTGGAGATATTACTGTTTGTGCATTTACAATATTCATTGATTTTTGCCATTGAAAAACATGTTTTTCATATACCAGAAATGTTTGAAGCTACTGACTGAATGAAAGGAGCTGGCATCTCACTCTCTTTGAATCTTCTTTATCATGCTAGGATTAACAGGAAAAAGCTAAAAATTTCAGAATTGCACCGTGCAATGTGGAGATATTACTGTTTGTGCATTTACAATATTCATTGATTTTTGCCATTGAAAAACATGTTTTTCATATACCAGAAATGTTTGAAGCTACTGACTGAATGAAAGGAGCTGGCATCTCACTCTCTTTGAATCTTCTTTATCATGCTAGGATTAGCAGGAAAAAGCAAAAAATTTCAGAATTGCACCTTGCAATGTGGAGATATTACTGTTTGTGCATTTACAATATTCATTGATTTTTGCCATTGAAAAACATGTTTTTCATATACCAGAAATGTTTGAAGCTACTGACTGAATGAAAGGAGCTGGCATCTCACTCTCTTTGAATCTTCTTTATCATGCTAGGATTAACAGGAAAAAGCAAAAAATTTCAGAATTGCACCTTGCAATGTGGAGATATTACTGTTTGTGCATTTACAATATTCATTGATTTTTGCCATTGAAAAACATGTTTTTCATATACCAGAAATGTTTGAAGCTACTGACTGAATGAAAGGAGCTGGCATCTCACTCTCTTTGAATCTTCTTTATCATGCTAGGATTAACAGGAAAAAGCTAAAAATTTCAGAATTGCACCGTGCAATGTTGAGATATTACTGTTTGTGCATTTACAATATTCATTGATTTTTGCCATTGAAAAACATGTTTTTCATATACCAGAAATGTTTGAAGCTACTGACTGAATGAAAGGAGCTGGCATCTCACTCTCTTTGAATCTTCTTTATCATGCTAGGATTAGCAGGAAAAAGCAAAAAATTTCAGAATTGCACCTTGCAATGTGGAGATATTACTGTTTGTGCATTTACAATATTCATTGATTTTTGCCATTGAAAAACATGTTTTTCATATACCAGAAATGTTTGAAGCTACTGACTGAATGAAAGGAGCTGGCATCTCACTCTCTTTGAATCTTCTTTATCATGCTAGGATTAACAGGAAAAAGCTAAAAATTTCATAATTGCACCGTGCAATGTGGAGATATTACTGTTTGTGCATTTACAATATTCATTGATTTTTGCCATTGAAAAACATGTTTTTCATATACCAGAAATGTTTGAAGCTACTGACTGAATGAAAGGAGCTGGCATCTCACTCTCTTTGAATCTTCTTTATCATGCTAGGATTAGCAGGAAAAAGCAAAAAATTTCAGAATTGCACCTTGCAATGTGGAGATATTACTGTTTGTGCATTTACAATATTCATTGATTTTTGCCATTGAAAAACATGTTTTTCATATACCAGAAATGTTTGAAGCTACTGACTGAATGAAAGGAGCTGGCATCTCACTCTCTTTGAATCTTCTTTATCATGCTAGGATTAACAGGAAAAAGCTAAAAATTTCAGAATTGCACCGTGCAATGTGGAGATATTACTGTTTGTGCATTTACAATATTCATTGATTTTTGCCATTGAAAAACATGTTTTTCATATACCAGAAATGTTTGAAGCTACTGACTGAATGAAAGGAGCTGGCATCTCACTCTCTTTGAATCTTCTTTATCATGCTAGGATTAGCAGGAAAAAGCAAAAAATTTCAGAATTGCACCTTGCAATGTGGAGATATTACTGTTTGTGCATTTACAATATTCATTGATTTTTGCCATTGAAAAACATGTTTTTCATATACCAGAAATGTTTGAAGCTACTGACTGAATGAAAGGAGCTGGCATCTCACTCTCTTTGAATCTTCTTTATCATGCTAGGATTAACAGGAAAAAGCTAAAAATTTCAGAATTGCACCGTGCAATGTGGAGATATTACTGTTTGTGCATTTACAATATTCATTGATTTTTGCCATTGAAAAACATGTTTTTCATATACCAGAAATGTTTGAAGCTACTGACTGAATGAAAGGAGCTGGCATCTCACTCTCTTTGAATCTTCTTTATCATGCTAGGATTAACAGGAAAAAGCAAAAAATTTCAGAATTGCACCTTGCAATGTGGAGATATTACTGTTTGTGCATTTACAATATTCATTGATTTTTGCCATTGAAAAACATGTTTTTCATATACCAGAAATGTTTGAAGCTACTGACTGAATGAAAGGAGCTGGCATCTCACTCTCTTTGAATCTTCTTTATCATGCTAGGATTAACAGGAAAAAGCTAAAAATTTCAGAATTGCACCGTGCAATGTTGAGATATTACTGTTTGTGCATTTACAATATTCATTGATTTTTGCCATTGAAAAACATGTTTTTCATATACCAGAAATGTTTGAAGCTACTGACTGAATGAAAGGAGCTGGCATCTCACTCTCTTTGAATCTTCTTTATCATGCTAGGATTAGCAGGAAAAAGCAAAAAATTTCAGAATTGCACCTTGCAATGTGGAGATATTACTGTTTGTGCATTTACAATATTCATTGATTTTTGCCATTGAAAAACATGTTTTTCATATACCAGAAATGTTTGAAGCTACTGACTGAATGAAAGGAGCTGGCATCTCACTCTCTTTGAATCTTCTTTATCATGCTAGGATTAACAGGAAAAAGCTAAAAATTTCAGAATTGCACCGTGCAATGTGGAGATATTACTGTTTGTGCATTTACAATATTCATTGATTTTTGCCATTGAAAAACATGTTTTTCATATACCAGAAATGTTTGAAGCTACTGACTGAATGAAAGGAGCTGGCATCTCACTCTCTTTGAATCTTCTTTATCATGCTAGGATTAGCAGGAAAAAGCAAAAAATTTCAGAATTGCACCTTGCAATGTGGAGATATTACTGTTTGTGCATTTACAATATTCATTGATTTTTGCCATTGAAAAACATGTTTTTCATATACCAGAAATGTTTGAAGCTACTGACTGAATGAAAGGAGCTGGCATCTCACTCTCTTTGAATCTTCTTTATCATGCTAGGATTAACAGGAAAAAGCAAAAAATTTCAGAATTGCACCTTGCAATGTGGAGATATTACTGTTTGTGCATTTACAATATTCATTGATTTTTGCCATTGAAAAACATGTTTTTCATATACCAGAAATGTTTGAAGCTACTGACTGAATGAAAGGAGCTGGCATCTCACTCTCTTTGAATCTTCTTTATCATGCTAGGATTAGCAGGAAAAAGCAAAAAATTTCAGAATTGCACCTTGCAATGTGGAGATATTACTGTTTGTGCATTTACAATATTCATTGATTTTTACCATTGAAAAACATGTTTTTCATATACCAGAAATGTTTGAAGCTACTGACTGAATGAAAGGAGCTGGCATCTCACTCTCTTTGAATCTTCTTTATCATGCTAGGATTAACAGGAAAAAGCTAAAAATTTCAGAATTGCACCGTGCAATGTGGAGATATTACTTTTTGTGCATTTACAATATTCATTGATTTTTGCCATTGAAAAACATGTTTTTCATATACCAGAAATGTTTGAAGCTACTGACTGAATGAAAGGAGCTGGCATCTCACTCTCTTTGAATCTTCTTTATCATGCTAGGATTAGCAGGAAAAAGCAAAAAATTTCAGAATTGCACCTTGCAATGTGGAGATATTACTGTTTGTGCATTTACAATATTCATTGATTTTTGCCATTGAAAAACATGTTTTTCATATACCAGAAATGTTTGAAGCTACTGACTGAATGAAAGGAGCTGGCATCTCACTCTCTTTGAATCTTCTTTATCAATGCTAGGATTAACAGGAAAAAGCAAAAAATTTCAGAATTGCACCTTGCAATGTGGAGATATTACTGTTTGTGCATTTACAATATTCATTGATTTTTGCCATTGAAAAACATGTTTTTCATATACCAGAAATGTTTGAAGCTACTGACTGAATGAAAGGAGCTGGCATCTCACTCTCTTTGAATCTTCTTTATCATGCTAGGATTAACAGGAAAAAGCTAAAAATTTCAGAATTGCACCGTGCAATGTGGAGATATTACTGTTTGTGCATTTACAATATTCATTGATTTTTGCCATTGAAAAACATGTTTTTCATATACCAGAAATGTTTGAAGCTACTGACTGAATGAAAGGAGCTGGCATCTCACTCTCTTTGAATCTTCTTTATCATGCTAGGATTAGCAGGAAAAAGCAAAAAATTTCAGAATTGCACCTTGCAATGTGGAGATATTACTGTTTGTGCATTTACAATATTCATTGATTTTTTGCCATTGAAAAACATGTTTTTCATATACCAGAAATGTTTGAAGCTACTGACTGAATGAAAGGAGCTGGCATCTCACTCTCTTTGAATCTTCTTTATCATGCTAGGATTAACAGGAAAAAGCTAAAAATTTCAGAATTGCACCGTGCAATGTGGAGATATTACTGTTTGTGCATTTACAATATTCATTGATTTTTGCCATTGAAAAACATGTTTTTCATATACCAGAAATGTTTGAAGCTACTGACTGAATGAAAGGAGCTGGCATCTCACTCTCTTTGAATCTTCTTTATCATGCTAGGATTAACAGGAAAAAGCAAAAAATTTCAGAATTGCACCTTGCAATGTGGAGATATTACTGTTTGTGCATTTACAATATTCATTGATTTTTGCCATTGAAAAACATGTTTTTCATATACCAGAAATGTTTGAAGCTACTGACTGAATGAAAGGAGCTGGCATCTCACTCTCTTTGAATCTTCTTTATCATGCTAGGATTAACAGGAAAAAGCTAAAAATTTCAGAATTGCACCGTGCAATGTGGAGATATTACTGTTTGTGCATTTACAATATTCATTGATTTTTGCCATTGAAAAACATGTTTTTCATATACCAGAAATGTTTGAAGCTACTGACTGAATGAAAGGAGCTGGCATCTCACTCTCTTTGAATCTTCTTTATCATGCTAGGATTAACAGGAAAAAGCAAAAAATTTCAGAATTGCACCTTGCAATGCGGAGAAATTACTGTTTGTGCATTTATAATATTCAATGATTTTTGCCATTGAAAAACGTCCAGAAATGATTGAAGCTACTGACTGAACGAAAGGAGCTGGCATCTCACTCTCTTTGAATCTTCTTTATCATGCTAAGAGGAGCAGGAAAAAGCAAAAAATTTCAGAATTGCACCTTGCAATGCGGAGAAATTACTGTTTGTGCATTTACAATATTCATTGATTTTTGCCATTGAAAAACATCCAGAAATGATTGAAGCTACTGACTGAATGAAAGGAGCTGGCATCTCACTCTCTTTGAATCTTCTTTATCATGCTAAGAGGAGCAGGAAAAAGCAAAAAATTTCAGAATTGCAGCTTGCAATGCGGAGAAATTACTGTTTGTGCATTTACAATATTCATTGATTTTTGCCATTGAAAAACATCATGTTATTCATATACCAGAAATGTTTGAAGCTACTGACTGAATGAAAGGAGCTGACATCTCACTCTCTTTGAATCTTCTTTATCATGCTAAGAGGAGCAGGAAAAAGCAAAAAATTTCAGAATTGCACCTTGCAATGCGGAGAAATTACTGTTTGTGCATTTACAATATTCATTGATTTTTGCCATTGAAAAACGTCCAGAAATGATTGAAGCTACTGACTGAATGAAAGGAGCTGGCATCTCACTCTCTTTGAATCTTCTTTATCATGCTAAGAGGAGCAGGAAAAAGCAAAAAATTTCAGAATTGCACCTTGCAATGCGGAGAAATTACTGTTTGTGCATTTACAATATTCATTGATTTTTGCCATTGAAAAACATGTTATTCATATACCAGAAATGTTTGAAGCTACTGACTGAATGAAAGGAGCTGGCACCTCACTCTCTTTGAATCTTCTTTATCATGCTAAGAGGAGCGGGAAAAAGCAAAAAATTTCAGAATTGCACCTTGCAATGTGGAGAAATTACTGTTTGTGCATTTATAATATTCAATGATTTTTGCCATTGAAAAACGTCCAGAAATGATTGAAGCTACTGACTGAACGAAAGGAGCTGGCATCTCACTCTCTTTGAATCTTCTTTATCATGCTAAGAGGAGCAGGAAAAAGCTAAAAATTTCAGAATTGCACCGTGCAATGTTGAGATATTACTGTTTGTGCATTTACAATATTCATTGATTTTTGCCATTGAAAAACATGTTTTTCATATACCAGAAATGTTTGAAGCTACTGACTGAATGAAAGGAGCTGGCATCTCACTCTCTTTGAATCTTCTTTATCATGCTAGGATTAGCAGGAAAAAGCAAAAAATTTCAGAATTGCACCTTGCAATGTGGAGATATTACTGTTTGTGCATTTACAATATTCATTGATTTTTGCCATTGAAAAACATGTTTTTCATATACCAGAAATGTTTGAAGCTACTGACTGAATGAAAGGAGCTGGCATCTCACTCTCTTTGAATCTTCTTTATCATGCTAGAATTAACAGGAAAAAGCTAAAAATTTCAGAATTGCACCGTGCAATGTGGAGATATTACTGTTTGTGCATTTACAATATTCATTGATTTTTGCCATTGAAAAACATGTTTTTCATATACCAGAAATGTTTGAAGCTACTGACTGAATGAAAGGAGCTGGCATCTCACTCTCTTTGAATCTTCTTTATCATGCTAGGATTAGCAGGAAAAAGCAAAAAATTTCAGAATTGCACCTTGCAATGTGGAGATATTACTGTTTGTGCATTTACAATATTCATTGATTTTTGCCATTGAAAAACATGTTTTTCATATACCAGAAATGTTTGAAGCTACTGACTGAATGAAAGGAGCTGGCATCTCACTCTCTTTGAATCTTCTTTATCATGCTAGGATTAACAGGAAAAAGCAAAAAATTTCAGAATTGCACCTTGCAATGTGGAGATATTACTGTTTGTGCATTTACAATATTCATTGATTTTTGCCATTGAAAAACATGTTTTTCATATACCAGAAATGTTTGAAGCTACTGACTGAATGAAAGGAGCTGGCATCTCACTCTCTTTGAATCTTCTTTATCATGCTAGGATTAACAGGAAAAAGCTAAAAATTTCAGAATTGCACCGTGCAATGTTGAGATATTACTGTTTGTGCATTTACAATATTCATTGATTTTTGCCATTGAAAAACATGTTTTTCATATACCAGAAATGTTTGAAGCTACTGACTGAATGAAAGGAGCTGGCATCTCACTCTCTTTGAATCTTCTTTATCATGCTAGGATTAGCAGGAAAAAGCAAAAAATTTCAGAATTGCACCTTGCAATGTGGAGATATTACTGTTTGTGCATTTACAATATTCATTGATTTTTGCCATTGAAAAACATGTTTTTCATATACCAGAAATGTTTGAAGCTACTGACTGAATGAAAGGAGCTGGCATCTCACTCTCTTTGAATCTTCTTTATCATGCTAGGATTAACAGGAAAAAGCTAAAAATTTCATAATTGCACCGTGCAATGTGGAGATATTACTGTTTGTGCATTTACAATATTCATTGATTTTTGCCATTGAAAAACATGTTTTTCATATACCAGAAATGTTTGAAGCTACTGACTGAATGAAAGGAGCTGGCATCTCACTCTCTTTGAATCTTCTTTATCATGCTAGGATTAGCAGGAAAAAGCAAAAAATTTCAGAATTGCACCTTGCAATGTGGAGATATTACTGTTTGTGCATTTACAATATTCATTGATTTTTGCCATTGAAAAACATGTTTTTCATATACCAGAAATGTTTGAAGCTACTGACTGAATGAAAGGAGCTGGCATCTCACTCTCTTTGAATCTTCTTTATCATGCTAGGATTAACAGGAAAAAGCTAAAAATTTCATAATTGCACCGTGCAATGTGGAGATATTACTGTTTGTGCATTTACAATATTCATTGATTTTTGCCATTGAAAAACATGTTTTTCATATACCAGAAATGTTTGAAGCTACTGACTGAATGAAAGGAGCTGGCATCTCACTCTCTTTGAATCTTCTTTATCATGCTAGGATTAGCAGGAAAAAGCAAAAAATTTCAGAATTGCACCTTGCAATGTGGAGATATTACTGTTTGTGCATTTACAATATTCATTGATTTTTGCCATTGAAAAACATGTTTTTCATATACCAGAAATGTTTGAAGCTACTGACTGAATGAAAGGAGCTGGCATCTCACTCTCTTTGAATCTTCTTTATCATGCTAGGATTAACAGGAAAAAGCTAAAAATTTCAGAATTGCACCGTGCAATGTGGAGATATTACTGTTTGTGCATTTACAATATTCATTGATTTTTGCCATTGAAAAACATGTTTTTCATATACCAGAAATGTTTGAAGCTACTGACTGAATGAAAGGAGCTGGCATCTCACTCTCTTTGAATCTTCTTTATCATGCTAGGATTAGCAGGAAAAAGCAAAAAATTTCAGAATTGCACCTTGCAATGTGGAGATATTACTGTTTGTGCATTTACAATATTCATTGATTTTTGCCATTGAAAAACATGTTTTTCATATACCAGAAATGTTTGAAGCTACTGACTGAATGAAAGGAGCTGGCATCTCACTCTCTTTGAATCTTCTTTATCATGCTAGGATTAACAGGAAAAAGCAAAAAATTTCAGAATTGCACCTTGCAATATGGAGATATTACTGTTTGTGCATTTACAATATTCATTGATTTTTGCCATTGAAAAACATGTTTTTCATATACCAGAAATGTTTGAAGCTACTGACTGAATGAAAGGAGCTGGCATCTCACTCTCTTTGAATCTTCTTTATCATGCTAGGATTAACAGGAAAAAGCTAAAAATTTCAGAATTGCACCGTGCAATGTTGAGATATTACTGTTTGTGCATTTACAATATTCATTGATTTTTGCCATTGAAAAACATGTTTTTCATATACCAGAAATGTTTGAAGCTACTGACTGAATGAAAGGAGCTGGCATCTCACTCTCTTTGAATCTTCTTTATCATGCTAGGATTAGCAGGAAAAAGCAAAAAATTTCAGAATTGCACCTTGCAATGTGGAGATATTACTGTTTGTGCATTTACAATATTCATTGATTTTTGCCATTGAAAAACATGTTTTTCATATACCAGAAATGTTTGAAGCTACTGACTGAATGAAAGGAGCTGGCATCTCACTCTCTTTGAATCTTCTTTATCATGCTAGGATTAACAGGGAAAAGCTAAAAATTTCAGAATTGCACCGTGCAATGTGGAGATATTACTGTTTGTGCATTTACAATATTCATTGATTTTTGCCATTGAAAAACATGTTTTTCATATACCAGAAATGTTTGAAGCTACTGACTGAATGAAAGGAGCTGGCATCTCACTCTCTTTGAATCTTCTTTATCATGCTAGGATTAGCAGGAAAAAGCAAAAAATTTCAGAATTGCACCTTGCAATGTGGAGATATTACTGTTTGTGCATTTACAATATTCATTGATTTTTGCCATTGAAAAACATGTTTTTCATATACCAGAAATGTTTGAAGCTACTGACTGAATGAAAGGAGCTGGCATCTCACTCTCTTTGAATCTTCTTTATCATGCTAGGATTAACAGGAAAAAGCTAAAAATTTCAGAATTGCACAGTGCAATGTGGAGATATTACTTTTTGTGCATTTACAATATTCATTGATTTTTGCCATTGAAAAACATGTTTTTCATATACCAGAAATGTTTGAAGCTACTGACTGAATGAAAGGAGCTGGCATCTCACTCTCTTTGAATCTTCTTTATCATGCTAGGATTAGCAGGAAAAAGCAAAAAATTTCAGAATTGCACCTTGCAATGTGGAGATATTACTGTTTGTGCATTTACAATATTCATTGATTTTTGCCATTGAAAAACATGTTTTTCATATACCAGAAATGTTTGAAGCTACTGACTGAATGAAAGGAGCTGGCATCTCACTCTCTTTGAATCTTCTTTATCAATGCTAGGATTAACAGGAAAAAGCAAAAAATTTCAGAATTGCACCTTGCAATGTGGAGATATTACTGTTTGTGCATTTACAATATTCATTGATTTTTGCCATTGAAAAACATGTTTTTCATATACCAGAAATGTTTGAAGCTACTGACTGAATGAAAGGAGCTGGCATCTCACTCTCTTTGAATCTTCTTTATCATGCTAGGATTAACAGGAAAAAGCTAAAAATTTCAGAATTGCACCGTGCAATGTGGAGATATTACTGTTTGTGCATTTACAATATTCATTGATTTTTGCCATTGAAAAACATGTTTTTCATATACCAGAAATGTTTGAAGCTACTGACTGAATGAAAGGAGCTGGCATCTCACTCTCTTTGAATCTTCTTTATCATGCTAGGATTAGCAGGAAAAAGCAAAAAATTTCAGAATTGCACCTTGCAATGTGGAGATATTACTGTTTGTGCATTTACAATATTCATTGATTTTTGCCATTGAAAAACATGTTTTTCATATACCAGAAATGTTTGAAGCTACTGACTGAATGAAAGGAGCTGGCATCTCACTCTCTTTGAATCTTCTTTATCATGCTAGGATTAACAGGAAAAAGCTAAAAATTTCAGAATTGCACCGTGCAATGTGGAGATATTACTGTTTGTGCATTTACAATATTCATTGATTTTTGCCATTGAAAAACATGTTTTTCATATACCAGAAATGTTTGAAGCTACTGACTGAATGAAAGGAGCTGGCATCTCACTCTCTTTGAATCTTCTTTATCATGCTAGGATTAACAGGAAAAAGCAAAAAATTTCAGAATTGCACCTTGCAATGTGGAGATATTACTGTTTGTGCATTTACAATATTCATTGATTTTTGCCATTGAAAAACATGTTTTTCATATACCAGAAATGTTTGAAGCTACTGACTGAATGAAAGGAGCTGGCATCTCACTCTCTTTGAATCTTCTTTATCATGCTAGGATTAACAGGAAAAAGCTAAAAATTTCAGAATTGCACCGTGCAATGTGGAGATATTACTGTTTGTGCATTTACAATATTCATTGATTTTTGCCATTGAAAAACATGTTTTTCATATACCAGAAATGTTTGAAGCTACTGACTGAATGAAAGGAGCTGGCATCTCACTCTCTTTGAATCTTCTTTATCATGCTAGGATTAACAGGAAAAAGCAAAAAATTTCAGAATTGCACCTTGCAATGCGGAGAAATTACTGTTTGTGCATTTATAATATTCAATGATTTTTGCCATTGAAAAACGTCCAGAAATGATTGAAGCTACTGACTGAACGAAAGGAGCTGGCATCTCACTCTCTTTGAATCTTCTTTATCATGCTAAGAGGAGCAGGAAAAAGCAAAAAATTTCAGAATTGCACCTTGCAATGCGGAGAAATTACTGTTTGTGCATTTACAATATTCATTGATTTTTGCCATTGAAAAACATCCAGAAATGATTGAAGCTACTGACTGAATGAAAGGAGCTGGCATCTCACTCTCTTTGAATCTTCTTTATCATGCTAAGAGGAGCAGGAAAAAGCAAAAAATTTCAGAATTGCAGCTTGCAATGCGGAGAAATTACTGTTTGTGCATTTACAATATTCATTGATTTTTGCCATTGAAAAACATCATGTTATTCATATACCAGAAATGTTTGAAGCTACTGACTGAATGAAAGGAGCTGACATCTCACTCTCTTTGAATCTTCTTTATCATGCTAAGAGGAGCAGGAAAAAGCAAAAAATTTCAGAATTGCACCTTGCAATGCGGAGAAATTACTGTTTGTGCATTTACAATATTCATTGATTTTTGCCATTGAAAAACGTCCAGAAATGATTGAAGCTACTGACTGAATGAAAGGAGCTGGCATCTCACTCTCTTTGAATCTTCTTTATCATGCTAAGAGGAGCAGGAAAAAGCAAAAAATTTCAGAATTGCACCTTGCAATGCGGAGAAATTACTGTTTGTGCATTTACAATATTCATTGATTTTTGCCATTGAAAAACATGTTATTCATATACCAGAAATGTTTGAAGCTACTGACTGAATGAAAGGAGCTGGCACCTCACTCTCTTTGAATCTTCTTTATCATGCTAAGAGGAGCGGGAAAAAGCAAAAAATTTCAGAATTGCACCTTGCAATGTGGAGAAATTACTGTTTGTGCATTTATAATATTCAATGATTTTTGCCATTGAAAAACGTCCAGAAATGATTGAAGCTACTGACTGAACGAAAGGAGCTGGCATCTCACTCTCTTTGAATCTTCTTTATCATGCTAAGAGGAGCAGGAAAAAGCAAAAAATTTCAGAATTGCACCTTGCAATGCGGAGAAATTACTGTTTGTGCATTTACAATATTCATTGATTTTTGCCATTGAAAAACATCATGTTATTCATATACCAGAAATGTTTGAAGCTACTGACTGAATGAAAGGAGCTGACATCTCACTCTCTTTGAATCTTCTTTATCATGCTAAGAGGAGCAGGAAAAAGCAAAAAATTTCAGAATTGCACCTTGCAATGCGGAGAAATTACTGTTTGTGCATTTACAATATTCATTGATTTTTACCATTGAAAAACGTCCAGAAATGATTGAAGCTACTGACTGAATGAAAGTAGCTGGCATCTCACTCTCTTTGAATCTTCTTTATCATGCTAAGAGGAGCAGGAAAAAGCAAAAAATTTCAGACTTGCACCTTGCAATGCGGAGAAATTACTGTTTGTGCATTTACAATATTCATTGATTTTTGCCATTGAAAAACATCATGTTATTCATATACCAGAAATGTTTGAAGCTACTGACTGAATGAAAGGAGCTGGCATCTCACTCTCTTTGAATCTTCTTTATCATGCTAAGAGGAGCAGGAAAAAGCAAAAAATTTCAGAATTGCACCTTGCAATGCGGAGAAATTACTGTTTGTGCATTTACAATATTCATTGATTTTTGCCATTGAAAAACATCCAGAAATGATTGAAGCTACTGACTGAATGAAAGGAGCTGGCATCTCACTCTCTTTGAATCTTCTTTATCATGCTAAGAGGAGCAGGAAAAAGCAAAAAATTTCAGAATTGCACCTTGCAATGCGGAGAAATTACTGTTTGTGCATTTACAATATTCATTGATTTTTGCCATTGAAAAACATCATGTTATTCATATACCAGAAATGTTTGAAGCTACTGACTGAATGAAAGGAGCTGACATCACACTCTCTTTGAATCTTGTTTATCATGCTAAGAGGAGCAGGAAAAAGCAAAAAATTTCAGAATTGCACCTTGCAATGCGGAGAAATTACT
Organism: Phyllobates terribilis; assembly: GCF_046119375.1. NCBI lineage: Eukaryota > Metazoa > Chordata > Amphibia > Anura > Dendrobatidae > Phyllobates > Phyllobates terribilis. Next base: position 93,357 of record NW_027364927.1, on the reverse strand, counting down.
GTTTGTGCATTTACAATATTCATTGATTTTTGCCATTGAAAAACATCCAGAAATGATTGAAGCTACTGACTGAATGAAAGGAGCTGGCATCTCACTCTCTTTGAATCTTCTTTATCATGCTAAGAGGAGCAGGAAAAAGCAAAAAATTTCAGAATTGCACCTTGCAATGCGGAGAAATTATTGTTTGTGCATTTACAATATTCATTGATTTTTGCCATTGAAAAACGTCCAGAAATGATTGAAGGTACTGACTGAATGAAAGGAGCTGGCATCTCACTCTCTTTGAATCTTCTTTATCATGCTAAGAGGAGCAGGAAAAAGCAAAAAATTTCAGAATTGCACCTTGCAATGCGGAGAAATTACTGTTTTGTGCATTTACAATATTCATTGGTTTTTGCCATTGAAAAACGTCCAGAAATGATTGAAGCTACTGACTGAATGAAAGGAGCTGGCATCTCACTCTCTTTGAATCTTCTTTATCATGCTAAGAGGAGCAGGAAAAAGCAAAAAATTTCAGAATTGCACCTTGCAATGCGGAGAAATTACAGTTTGTGCATTTACAATATTCATTGATTTTTGCCATTGAAAAACATCCAGAAATGATTGAAGCTACTGACTGAATGAAAGGAGCTGGCATCTCACTCTCTTTGAATCTTCTTTATCATGCTAAGAGGAGCAGGAAAAAGCAAAAAATTTCAGAATTGCACCTTGCAATGTGGAGAAATTACTGTTTGTGCATTTACAATATTCATTGATTTTTACCATTGAAAAACGTCCAGAAATGATTGAAGCTACTGACTGAATGAAAGTAGCTGGCATCTCACTCTCTTTGAATCTTCTTTATCATGCTAAGAGGAGCAGGAAAAAGCAAAAAATTTCAGACTTGCACCTTGCAATGCGGAGAAATTACTGTTTGTGCATTTACAATATTCATTGATTTTTGCCATTGAAAAACATCATGTTATTCATATACCAGAAATGTTTGAAGCTACTGACTGAATGAAAGGAGCTGGCATCTCACTCTCTTTGAATCTTCTTTATCATGCTAAGAGGAGCAGGAAAAAGCAAAAAATTTCAGAATTGCACCTTGCAATGCGGAGAAATTACTGTTTGTGCATTTACAATATTCATTGATTTTTGCCATTGAAAAACATCATGTTATTCATATACCAGAAATGTTTGAAGCTACTGACTGAATGAAAGGAGCTGGCATCTCACTCTCTTTGAATCTTCTTTATCATGCTAAGAGGAGCAGGAAAAAGCAAAAAATTTCAGAATTGCACCTTGCAATGTGGAGAAATTACTGTTTGTGCATTTACAATATTCATTGATTTTTACCATTGAAAAACGTCCAGAAATGATTGAAGCTACTGACTGAATGAAAGTAGCTGGCATCTCACTCTCTTTGAATCTTCTTTATCATGCTAAGAGGAGCAGGAAAAAGCAAAAAATTTCAGACTTGCACCTTGCAATGCGGAGAAATTACTGTTTGTGCATTTACAATATTCATTGATTTTTGCCATTGAAAAACATCATGTTATTCATATACCAGAAATGTTTGAAGCTACTGACTGAATGAAAGGAGCTGGCATCTCACTCTCTTTGAATCTTCTTTATCATGCTAAGAGGAGCAGGAAAAAGCAAAAAATTTCAGAATTGCACCTTGCAATGCGGAGAAATTACTGTTTGTGCATTTACAATATTCATTGATTTTTGCCATTGAAAAACATCATGTTATTCATATACCAGAAATGATTGAAGCTACTGACTGAATGAAAGGAGCTGGCATCTCACTCTCTTTGAATCTTCTTTATCATGCTAAGAGGAGCAGGAAAAAGTAAAAAATTTCAGAATTGCACCTTGCAATGCGGAGAAATTACTGTTTGTGCATTTATAATATTCAATGATTTTTGCCATTGAAAAACGTCCAGAAATGATTGAAGCTACTGACTGAACGAAAGGAGCTGGCATCTCACTCTCTTTGAATCTTCTTTATCATGCTAAGAGGAGCAGGAAAAAGCAAAAAATTTCAGAATTGCACCTTGCAATGCGGAGAAATTACTGTTTTGTGCATTTACAATATTCATTGGTTTTTGCCATTGAAAAACGTCCAGAAATGATTGAAGCTACTGACTGAATGAAAGGAGCTGGCATCTCACTCTCTTTGAATCTTCTTTATCATGCTAAGAGGAGCAGGAAAAAGCAAAAAATTTCAGAATTGCACCTTGCAATGCGGAGAAATTACAGTTTGTGCATTTACAATATTCATTGATTTTTGCCATTGAAAAACATCCAGAAATGATTGAAGCTACTGACTGAATGAAAGGAGCTGGCATCTCACTCTCTTTGAATCTTCTTTATCATGCTAAGAGGAGCAGGAAAAAGCAAAAAATTTCAGAATTGCACCTTGCAATGTGGAGAAATTACTGTTTGTGCATTTACAATATTCATTGATTTTTACCATTGAAAAACGTCCAGAAATGATTGAAGCTACTGACTGAATGAAAGTAGCTGGCATCTCACTCTCTTTGAATCTTCTTTATCATGCTAAGAGGAGCAGGAAAAAGCAAAAAATTTCAGACTTGCACCTTGCAATGCGGAGAAATTACTGTTTGTGCATTTACAATATTCATTGATTTTTGCCATTGAAAAACATCATGTTATTCATATACCAGAAATGTTTGAAGCTACTGACTGAATGAAAGGAGCTGGCATCTCACTCTCTTTGAATCTTCTTTATCATGCTAAGAGGAGCAGGAAAAAGCAAAAAATTTCAGAATTGCACCTTGCAATGCGGAGAAATTACTGTTTGTGCATTTACAATATTCATTGATTTTTGCCATTGAAAAACATCATGTTATTCATATACCAGAAATGTTTGAAGCTACTGACTGAATGAAAGGAGCTGGCATCTCACTCTCTTTGAATCTTCTTTATCATGCTAAGAGGAGCAGGAAAAAGCAAAAAATTTCAGAATTGCACCTTGCAATGTGGAGAAATTACTGTTTGTGCATTTACAATATTCATTGATTTTTACCATTGAAAAACGTCCAGAAATGATTGAAGCTACTGACTGAATGAAAGTAGCTGGCATCTCACTCTCTTTGAATCTTCTTTATCATGCTAAGAGGAGCAGGAAAAAGCAAAAAATTTCAGACTTGCACCTTGCAATGCGGAGAAATTACTGTTTGTGCATTTACAATATTCATTGATTTTTGCCATTGAAAAACATCATGTTATTCATATACCAGAAATGTTTGAAGCTACTGACTGAATGAAAGGAGCTGGCATCTCACTCTCTTTGAATCTTCTTTATCATGCTAAGAGGAGCAGGAAAAAGCAAAAAATTTCAGAATTGCACCTTGCAATGCGGAGAAATTACTGTTTGTGCATTTACAATATTCATTGATTTTTGCCATTGAAAAACATCATGTTATTCATATACCAGAAATGATTGAAGCTACTGACTGAATGAAAGGAGCTGGCATCTCACTCTCTTTGAATCTTCTTTATCATGCTAAGAGGAGCAGGAAAAAGTAAAAAATTTCAGAATTGCACCTTGCAATGCGGAGAAATTACTGTTTGTGCATTTATAATATTCAATGATTTTTGCCATTGAAAAACGTCCAGAAATGATTGAAGCTACTGACTGAACGAAAGGAGCTGGCATCTCACTCTCTTTGAATCTTCTTTATCATGCTAAGAGGAGCAGGAAAAAGCAAAAAATTTCAGAATTGCACCTTGCAATGCGGAGAAATTACTGTTTGTGCATTTACAATATTCATTGATTTTTGCCATTGAAAAACATCCAGAAATGATTGAAGCTACTGACTGAATGAAAGGAGCTGGCATCTCACTCTCTTTGAATCTTCTTTATCATGCTAAGAGGAGCAGGAAAAAGCAAAAAATTTCAGAATTGCACCTTGCAATGCGGAGAAATTACTGTTTGTGCATTTACAATATTCATTGATTTTTGCCATTGAAAAACATCATGTTATTCATATACCAGAAATGCTTGAAGCTACTGACTGAATGAAAGGAGCTGACATCTCACTCTCTTTGAATCTTCTTTATCATGCTAAGAGGAGCAGGAAAAAGCAAAAAATTTCAGACTTGCACCTTGCAATGCGGAGAAATTACTGTTTGTGCATTTACAATATTCATTGATTTTTGCCATTGAAAAACATCATGTTATTCATATACCAGAAATGTTTGAAGCTACTGACTGAATGAAAGGAGCTGGCATCTCACTCTCTTTGAATCTTCTTTATCATGCTAAGAGGAGCAGGAAAAAGCAAAAAATTTCAGAATTGCACCTTGCAATGCGGAGAAATTACTGTTTGTGCATTTACAATATTCATTGATTTTTGCCATTGAAAAACATCATGTTATTCATATACCAGAAATGTTTGAAGCTACTGACTGAATGAAAGGAGCTGGCATCTCACTCTCTTTGAATCTTCTTTATCATGCTAAGAGGAGCAGGAAAAAGCAAAAAATTTCAGAATTGCACCTTGCAATGTGGAGAAATTACTGTTTGTGCATTTACAATATTCATTGATTTTTACCATTGAAAAACGTCCAGAAATGATTGAAGCTACTGACTGAATGAAAGTAGCTGGCATCTCACTCTCTTTGAATCTTCTTTATCATGCTAAGAGGAGCAGGAAAAAGCAAAAAATTTCAGACTTGCACCTTGCAATGCGGAGAAATTACTGTTTGTGCATTTACAATATTCATTGATTTTTGCCATTGAAAAACATCATGTTATTCATATACCAGAAATGTTTGAAGCTACTGACTGAATGAAAGGAGCTGGCATCTCACTCTCTTTGAATCTTCTTTATCATGCTAAGAGGAGCAGGAAAAAGCAAAAAATTTCAGAATTGCACCTTGCAATGCGGAGAAATTACTGTTTGTGCATTTACAATATTCATTGATTTTTGCCATTGAAAAACATCATGTTATTCATATACCAGAAATGATTGAAGCTACTGACTGAATGAAAGGAGCTGGCATCTCACTCTCTTTGAATCTTCTTTATCATGCTAAGAGGAGCAGGAAAAAGTAAAAAATTTCAGAATTGCACCTTGCAATGCGGAGAAATTACTGTTTGTGCATTTATAATATTCAATGATTTTTGCCATTGAAAAACGTCCAGAAATGATTGAAGCTACTGACTGAACGAAAGGAGCTGGCATCTCACTCTCTTTGAATCTTCTTTATCATGCTAAGAGGAGCAGGAAAAAGCAAAAAATTTCAGAATTGCACCTTGCAATGCGGAGAAATTACTGTTTGTGCATTTACAATATTCATTGATTTTTGCCATTGAAAAACATCCAGAAATGATTGAAGCTACTGACTGAATGAAAGGAGCTGGCATCTCACTCTCTTTGAATCTTCTTTATCATGCTAAGAGGAGCAGGAAAAAGCAAAAAATTTCAGAATTGCACCTTGCAATGCGGAGAAATTACTGTTTGTGCATTTACAATATTCATTGATTTTTGCCATTGAAAAACATCATGTTATTCATATACCAGAAATGCTTGAAGCTACTGACTGAATGAAAGGAGCTGACATCTCACTCTCTTTGAATCTTCTTTATCATGCTAAGAGGAGCAGGAAAAAGCAAAAAATTTCAGAATTGCACCTTGCAATGCGGAGAAATTACTGTTTGTGCATTTACAATATTCATTGATTTTTGCCATTGAAAAACATCATGTTATTCATATACCAGAAATGTTTGAAGCTACTGACTGAATGAAAGGAGCTGACATCTCACTCTCTTTGAATCTTCTTTATCATGCTAAGAGGAGCAGGAAAAAGCAAAAAATTTCAGAATTGCACCTTGCAATGCGGAGAAATTACTGTTTGTGCATTTACAATATTCATTGATTTTTGCCATTGAAAAACATCATGTTATTCATGTACCAGAAATGTTTGAAGCTACTGACTGAATGAAAGGAGCTGACATCTCACTCTCTTTGAATCTTCTTTATCATGCTAAGAGGAGCAGGAAAAAGCAAAAAATTTCAGAATTGCACCTTGCAATGCGGAGAAATTACTGTTTGTGCATTTACAATATTCATTGATTTTTGCCATTGAAAAACGTCCAGAAATGATTGAAGCTACTGACTGAATGAAAGGAGCTGGCATCTCACTCTCTTTGAATCTTCTTTATCATGCTAAGAGGAGCAGGAAAAAGCAAAAAATTTCAGAATTGCACCTTGCAATGCGGAGAAATTACTGTTTGTGCATTTACAATATTCATTGATTTTTGCCATTGAAAAACATGTTATTCATATACCAGAAATGTTTGAAGCTACTGACTGAATGAAAGGAGCTGGCACCTCACTCTCTTTGAATCTTCTTTATCATGCTAAGAGGAGCGGGAAAAAGCAAAAAATTTCAGAATTGCACCTTGCAATGCGGAGAAATTACTGTTTGTGCATTTACAATATTCATTGATTTTTGCCATTGAAAAACGTCCAGAAATGATTGAAGGTACTGACTGAATGAAAGGAGCTGGCATCTCACTCTCTTTGAATCTTCTTTATCATGCTAAGAGGAGCAGGAAAAAGCAAAAAATTTCAGAATTGCACCTTGCAATGCGGAGAAATTACTGTTTGTGCATTTACAATATTCATTGATTTTTGCCATTGAAAAACATCATGTTATTCATGTACCAGAAATGTTTGAAGCTACTGACTGAATGAAAGGAGCTGACATCTCACTCTCTTTGAATCTTCTTTATCATGCTAAGAGGAGCAGGAAAAAGCAAAAAATTTCAGAATTGCACCTTGCAATGCGGAGAAATTACTGTTTGTGCATTTACAATATTCATTGATTTTTGCCATTGAAAAACGTCCAGAAATGATTGAAGCTACTGACTGAATGAAAGGAGCTGGCATCTCACTCTCTTTGAATCTTCTTTATCATGCTAAGAGGAGCAGGAAAAAGCAAAAAATTTCAGAATTGCACCTTGCAATGCGGAGAAATTACTGTTTGTGCATTTACAATATTCATTGATTTTTGCCATTGAAAAACATGTTATTCATATACCAGAAATGTTTGAAGCTACTGACTGAATGAAAGGAGCTGGCACCTCACTCTCTTTGAATCTTCTTTATCATGCTAAGAGGAGCGGGAAAAAGCAAAAAATTTCAGAATTGCACCTTGCAATGCGGAGAAATTACTGTTTGTGCATTTACAATATTCATTGATTTTTGCCATTGAAAAACGTCCAGAAATGATTGAAGGTACTGACTGAATGAAAGGAGCTGGCATCTCACTCTCTTTGAATCTTCTTTATCATGCTAAGAGGAGCAGGAAAAAGCAAAAAATTTCAGAATTGCACCTTGCAATGCGGAGAAATTACTGTTTGTGCATTTACAATATTCATTGGTTTTTGCCATTGAAAAACGTCCAGAAATGATTGAAGCTACTGACTGAATGAAAGGAGCTGGCATCTCACTCTCTTTGAATCTTCTTTATCATGCTAAGAGGAGCAGGAAAAAGCAAAAAATTTCAGAATTGCACCTTGCAATGCGGAGAAATTACAGTTTGTGCATTTACAATATTCATTGATTTTTGCCATTGAAAAACATCCAGAAATGATTGAAGCTACTGACTGAATGAAAGGAGCTGGCATCTCACTCTCTTTGAATCTTCTTTATCATGCTAAGAGGAGCAGGAAAAAGCAAAAAATTTCAGAATTGCACCTTGCAATGCGGAGAAATTACTGTTTGTGCATTTACAATATTCATTGATTTTTGCCATTGAAAAACATCATGTTATTCATATACCAGAAATGTTTGAAGCTACTGACTGAATGAAAGGAGCTGGCATCTCACTCTCTTTGAATCTTCTTTATCATGCTAAGAGGAGCAGGAAAAAGCAAAAAATTTCAGAATTGCACCTTGCAATGTGGAGAAATTACTGTTTGTGCATTTACAATATTCATTGATTTTTACCATTGAAAAACGTCCAGAAATGATTGAAGCTACTGACTGAATGAAAGTAGCTGGCATCTCACTCTCTTTGAATCTTCTTTATCATGCTAAGAGGAGCAGGAAAAAGCAAAAAATTTCAGACTTGCACCTTGCAATGCGGAGAAATTACTGTTTGTGCATTTACAATATTCATTGATTTTTGCCATTGAAAAACATCATGTTATTCATATACCAGAAATGTTTGAAGCTACTGACTGAATGAAAGGAGCTGGCATCTCACTCTCTTTGAATCTTCTTTATCATGCTAAGAGGAGCAGAAAAAAGTAAAAAATTTCAGAATTGCACCTTGCAATGCGGAGAAATCACTGTTTGTGCATTTATAATATTCAATGATTTTTGCCATTGAAAAACGTCCAGAAATGATTGAAGCTACTGACTGAACGAAAGGAGCTGGCATCTCACTCTCTTTGAATCTTCTTTATCATGCTAAGAGGAGCAGGAAAAAGCAAAAAATTTCAGAATTGCACCTTGCAATGCGGAGAAATTACTGTTTGTGCATTTACAATATTCATTGATTTTTGCCATTGAAAAACATCCAGAAATGATTGAAGCTACTGACTGAATGAAAGGAGCTGGCATCTCACTCTCTTTGAATCTTCTTTATCATGCTAAGAGGAGCAGGAAAAAGCAAAAAATTTCAGAATTGCACCTTGCAATGCGGAGAAATTACTGTTTGTGCATTTACAATATTCATTGATTTTTGCCATTGAAAAACATCATGTTATTCATATACCAGAAATGTTTGAAGCTACTGACTGAATGAAAGGAGCTGACATCTCACTCTCTTTGAATCTTCTTTATCATGCTAAGAGGAGCAGGAAAAAGCAAAAAATTTCAGAATTGCACCTTGCAATGCGGAGAAATTACTGTTTGTGCATTTACAATATTCATTGATTTTTGCCATTGAAAAACATCATGTTATTCATATACCAGAAATGTTTGAAGCTACTGACTGAATGAAAGGAGCTGACATCTCACTCTCTTTGAATCTTCTTTATCATGCTAAGAGGAGCAGGAAAAAGCAAAAAATTTCAGAATTGCACCTTGCAATGCGGAGAAATTACTGTTTGTGCATTTACAATATTCATTGATTTTTGCCATTGAAAAACATCATGTTATTCATGTACCAGAAATGTTTGAAGCTACTGACTGAATGAAAGGAGCTGACATCTCACTCTCTTTGAATCTTCTTTATCATGCTAAGAGGAGCAGGAAAAAGCAAAAAATTTCAGAATTGCACCTTGCAATGCGGAGAAATTACTGTTTGTGCATTTACAATATTCATTGATTTTTGCCATTGAAAAACGTCCAGAAATGATTGAAGCTACTGACTGAATGAAAGGAGCTGGCATCTCACTCTCTTTGAATCTTCTTTATCATGCTAAGAGGAGCAGGAAAAAGCAAAAAATTTCAGAATTGCACCTTGCAATGCGGAGAAATTACTGTTTGTGCATTTACAATATTCATTGATTTTTGCCATTGAAAAACATGTTATTCATATACCAGAAATGTTTGAAGCTACTGACTGAATGAAAGGAGCTGGCACCTCACTCTCTTTGAATCTTCTTTATCATGCTAAGAGGAGCGGGAAAAAGCAAAAAATTTCAGAATTGCACCTTGCAATGCGGAGAAATTACTGTTTGTGCATTTACAATATTCATTGATTTTTGCCATTGAAAAACGTCCAGAAATGATTGAAGGTACTGACTGAATGAAAGGAGCTGGCATCTCACTCTCTTTGAATCTTCTTTATCATGCTAAGAGGAGCAGGAAAAAGCAAAAAATTTCAGAATTGCACCTTGCAATGCGGAGAAATTACTGTTTGTGCATTTACAATATTCATTGGTTTTTGCCATTGAAAAACGTCCAGAAATGATTGAAGCTACTGACTGAATGAAAGGAGCTGGCATCTCACTCTCTTTGAATCTTCTTTATCATGCTAAGAGGAGCAGGAAAAAGCAAAAAATTTCAGAATTGCACCTTGCAATGCGGAGAAATTACTGTTTGTGCATTTACAATATTCATTGATTTTTGCCATTGAAAAACATCATGTTATTCATATACCAGAAATGTTTGAAGCTACTGACTGAATGAAAGGAGCTGGCATCTCACTCTCTTTGAATCTTCTTTATCATGCTAAGAGGAGCAGGAAAAAGCAAAAAATTTCAGAATTGCACCTTGCAATGTGGAGAAATTACTGTTTGTGCATTTACAATATTCATTGATTTTTACCATTGAAAAACGTCCAGAAATGATTGAAGCTACTGACTGAATGAAAGTAGCTGGCATCTCACTCTCTTTGAATCTTCTTTATCATGCTAAGAGGAGCAGGAAAAAGCAAAAAATTTCAGACTTGCACCTTGCAATGCGGAGAAATTACTGTTTGTGCATTTACAATATTCATTGATTTTTGCCATTGAAAAACATCATGTTATTCATATACCAGAAATGTTTGAAGCTACTGACTGAATGAAAGGAGCTGGCATCTCACTCTCTTTGAATCTTCTTTATCATGCTAAGAGGAGCAGGAAAAAGCAAAAAATTTCAGAATTGCACCTTGCAATGCGGAGAAATTACTGTTTGTGCATTTACAATATTCATTGATTTTTGCCATTGAAAAACATCATGTTATTCATATACCAGAAATGATTGAAGCTACTGACTGAATGAAAGGAGCTGGCATCTCACTCTCTTTGAATCTTCTTTATCATGCTAAGAGGAGCAGGAAAAAGTAAAAAATTTCAGAATTGCACCTTGCAATGCGGAGAAATTACTGTTTGTGCATTTATAATATTCAATGATTTTTGCCATTGAAAAACGTCCAGAAATGATTGAAGCTACTGACTGAACGAAAGGAGCTGGCATCTCACTCTCTTTGAATCTTCTTTATCATGCTAAGAGGAGCAGGAAAAAGCAAAAAATTTCAGAATTGCACCTTGCAATGCGGAGAAATTACTGTTTGTGCATTTACAATATTCATTGATTTTTGCCATTGAAAAACATCCAGAAATGATTGAAGCTACTGACTGAATGAAAGGAGCTGGCATCTCACTCTCTTTGAATCTTCTTTATCATGCTAAGAGGAGCAGGAAAAAGCAAAAAATTTCAGAATTGCACCTTGCAATGCGGAGAAATTACTGTTTGTGCATTTACAATATTCATTGATTTTTGCCATTGAAAAACATCATGTTATTCATATACCAGAAATGCTTGAAGCTACTGACTGAATGAAAGGAGCTGACATCTCACTCTCTTTGAATCTTCTTTATCATGCTAAGAGGAGCAGGAAAAAGCAAAAAATTTCAGAATTGCACCTTGCAATGCGGAGAAATTACTGTTTGTGCATTTACAATATTCATTGATTTTTGCCATTGAAAAACATCATGTTATTCATATACCAGAAATGTTTGAAGCTACTGACTGAATGAAAGGAGCTGACATCTCACTCTCTTTGAATCTTCTTTATCATGCTAAGAGGAGCAGGAAAAAGCAAAAAATTTCAGAATTGCACCTTGCAATGCGGAGAAATTACTGTTTGTGCATTTACAATATTCATTGATTTTTGCCATTGAAAAACATCATGTTATTCATGTACCAGAAATGTTTGAAGCTACTGACTGAATGAAAGGAGCTGACATCTCACTCTCTTTGAATCTTCTTTATCATGCTAAGAGGAGCAGGAAAAAGCAAAAAATTTCAGAATTGCACCTTGCAATGCGGAGAAATTACTGTTTGTGCATTTACAATATTCATTGATTTTTGCCATTGAAAAACGTCCAGAAATGATTGAAGCTACTGACTGAATGAAAGGAGCTGGCATCTCACTCTCTTTGAATCTTCTTTATCATGCTAAGAGGAGCAGGAAAAAGCAAAAAATTTCAGAATTGCACCTTGCAATGCGGAGAAATTACTGTTTGTGCATTTACAATATTCATTGATTTTTGCCATTGAAAAACATGTTATTCATATACCAGAAATGTTTGAAGCTACTGACTGAATGAAAGGAGCTGGCACCTCACTCTCTTTGAATCTTCTTTATCATGCTAAGAGGAGCGGGAAAAAGCAAAAAATTTCAGAATTGCACCTTGCAATGCGGAGAAATTACTGTTTGTGCATTTACAATATTCATTGATTTTTGCCTTTGAAAAACGTCCAGAAATGATTGAAGGTACTGACTGAATGAAAGGAGCTGGCATCTCACTCTCTTTGAATCTTCTTTATCATGCTAAGAGGAGCAGGAAAAAGCAAAAAATTTCAGAATTGCACCTTGCAATGCGGAGAAATTACTGTTTGTGCATTTACAATATTCATTGATTTTTGCCATTGAAAAACATCATGTTATTCATATACCAGAAATGTTTGAAGCTACTGACTGAATGAAAGGAGCTGGCATCTCACTCTCTTTGAATCTTCTTTATCATGCTAAGAGGAGCAGGAAAAAGCAAAAAATTTCAGAATTGCACCTTGCAATGTGGAGAAATTACTGTTTGTGCATTTACAATATTCATTGATTTTTACCATTGAAAAACGTCCAGAAATGATTGAAGCTACTGACTGAATGAAAGTAGCTGGCATCTCACTCTCTTTGAATCTTCTTTATCATGCTAAGAGGAGCAGGAAAAAGCAAAAAATTTCAGACTTGCACCTTGCAATGCGGAGAAATTACTGTTTGTGCATTTACAATATTCATTGATTTTTGCCATTGAAAAACATCATGTTATTCATATACCAGAAATGTTTGAAGCTACTGACTGAATGAAAGGAGCTGGCATCTCACTCTCTTTGAATCTTCTTTATCATGCTAAGAGGAGCAGGAAAAAGTAAAAAATTTCAGAATTGCACCTTGCAATGCGGAGAAATTACTGTTTGTGCATTTATAATATTCAATGATTTTTGCCATTGAAAAACGTCCAGAAATGATTGAAGCTACTGACTGAACGAAAGGAGCTGGCATCTCACTCTCTTTGAATCTTCTTTATCATGCTAAGAGGAGCAGGAAAAAGCAAAAAATTTCAGAATTGCACCTTGCAATGCGGAGAAATTACTGTTTGTGCATTTACAATATTCATTGATTTTTGCCATTGAAAAACATCCAGAAATGATTGAAGCTACTGACTGAATGAAAGGAGCTGGCATCTCACTCTCTTTGAATCTTCTTTATCATGCTAAGAGGAGCAGGAAAAAGCAAAAAATTTCAGAATTGCACCTTGCAATGCGGAGAAATTACTGTTTGTGCATTTACAATATTCATTGATTTTTGCCATTGAAAAACATCATGTTATTCATATACCAGAAATGTTTGAAGCTACTGACTGAATGAAAGGAGCTGACATCTCACTCTCTTTGAATCTTCTTTATCATGCTAAGAGGAGCAGGAAAAAGCAAAAAATTTCAGAATTGCACCTTGCAATGCGGAGAAATTACTGTTTGTGCATTTACAATATTCATTGATTTTTGCCATTGAAAAACATCATGTTATTCATATACCAGAAATGTTTGAAGCTACTGACTGAATGAAAGGAGCTGACATCTCACTCTCTTTGAATCTTCTTTATCATGCTAAGAGGAGCAGGAAAAAGCAAAAAATTTCAGAATTGCACCTTGCAATGCGGAGAAATTACTGTTTGTGCATTTACAATATTCATTGATTTTTGCCATTGAAAAACATCATGTTATTCATGTACCAGAAATGTTTGAAGCTACTGACTGAATGAAAGGAGCTGACATCTCACTCTCTTTGAATCTTCTTTATCATGCTAAGAGGAGCAGGAAAAAGCAAAAAATTTCAGAATTGCACCTTGCAATGCGGAGAAATTACTGTTTGTGCATTTACAATATTCATTGATTTTTGCCATTGAAAAACGTCCAGAAATGATTGAAGCTACTGACTGAATGAAAGGAGCTGGCATCTCACTCTCTTTGAATCTTCTTTATCATGCTAAGAGGAGCAGGAAAAAGCAAAAAATTTCAGAATTGCACCTTGCAATGCGGAGAAATTACTGTTTGTGCATTTACAATATTCATTGATTTTTGCCATTGAAAAACATGTTATTCATATACCAGAAATGTTTGAAGCTACTGACTGAATGAAAGGAGCTGGCACCTCACTCTCTTTGAATCTTCTTTATCATGCTAAGAGGAGCGGGAAAAAGCAAAAAATTTCAGAATTGCACCTTGCAATGCGGAGAAATTACTGTTTGTGCATTTACAATATTCATTGATTTTTGCCATTGAAAAACGTCCAGAAATGATTGAAGGTACTGACTGAATGAAAGGAGCTGGCATCTCACTCTCTTTGAATCTTCTTTATCATGCTAAGAGGAGCAGGAAAAAGCAAAAAATTTCAGAATTGCACCTTGCAATGCGGAGAAATTACTGTTTGTGCATTTACAATATTCATTGGTTTTTGCCATTGAAAAACGTCCAGAAATGATTGAAGCTACTGACTGAATGAAAGGAGCTGGCATCTCACTCTCTTTGAATCTTCTTTATCATGCTAAGAGGAGCAGGAAAAAGCAAAAAATTTCAGAATTGCACCTTGCAATGCGGAGAAATTACAGTTTGTGCATTTACAATATTCATTGATTTTTGCCATTGAAAAACATCCAGAAATGATTGAAGCTACTGACTGAATGAAAGGAGCTGGCATCTCACTCTCTTTGAATCTTCTTTATCATGCTAAGAGGAGCAGGAAAAAGCAAAAAATTTCAGAATTGCACCTTGCAATGCGGAGAAATTACTGTTTGTGCATTTACAATATTCATTGATTTTTGCCATTGAAAAACATCATGTTATTCATATACCAGAAATGTTTGAAGCTACTGACTGAATGAATGGAGCTGGCATCTCACTCTCTTTGAATCTTCTTTATCATGCTAAGAGGAGCAGGAAAAAGCAAAAAATTTCAGAATTGCACCTTGCAATGTGGAGAAATTACTGTTTGTGCATTTACAATATTCATTGATTTTTACCATTGAAAAACGTCCAGAAATGATTGAAGCTACTGACTGAATGAAAGTAGCTGGCATCTCACTCTCTTTGAATCTTCTTTATCATGCTAAGAGGAGCAGGAAAAAGCAAAAAATTTCAGACTTGCACCTTGCAATGCGGAGAAATTACTGTTTGTGCATTTACAATATTCATTGATTTTTGCCATTGAAAAACATCATGTTATTCATATACCAGAAATGTTTGAAGCTACTGACTGAATGAAAGGAGCTGGCATCTCACTCTCTTTGAATCTTCTTTATCATGCTAAGAGGAGCAGGAAAAAGCAAAAAATTTCAGAATTGCACCTTGCAATGCGGAGAAATTACTGTTTGTGCATTTACAATATTCATTGATTTTTGCCATTGAAAAACATCATGTTATTCATATACCAGAAATGTTTGAAGCTACTGACTGAATGAAAGGAGCTGGCATCTCACTCTCTTTGAATCTTCTTTATCATGCTAAGAGGAGCAGGAAAAAGCAAAAAATTTCAGAATTGCACCTTGCAATGTGGAGAAATTACTGTTTGTGCATTTACAATATTCATTGATTTTTACCATTGAAAAACGTCCAGAAATGATTGAAGCTACTGACTGAATGAAAGTAGCTGGCATCTCACTCTCTTTGAATCTTCTTTATCATGCTAAGAGGAGCAGGAAAAAGCAAAAAAATTTCAGACTTGCACCTTGCAATGCGGAGAAATTACTGTTTGTGCATTTACAATATTCATTGATTTTTGCCATTGAAAAACATCATGTTATTCATATACCAGAAATGTTTGAAGCTACTGACTGAATGAAAGGAGCTGGCATCTCACTCTCTTTGAATCTTCTTTATCATGCTAAGAGGAGCAGGAAAAAGCAAAAAATTTCAGAATTGCACCTTGCAATGCGGAGAAATTACTGTTTGTGCATTTACAATATTCATTGATTTTTGCCATTGAAAAACATCCAGAAATGATTGAAGCTACTGACTGAATGAAAGGAGCTGGCATCTCACTCTCTTTGAATCTTCTTTATCATGCTAAGAGGAGCAGGAAAAAGCAAAAAATTTCAGAATTGCACCTTGCAATGCGGAGAAATTACTGTTTGTGCATTTACAATATTCATTGATTTTTGCCATTGAAAAACATCATGTTATTCATATACCAGAAATGTTTGAAGCTACTGACTGAATGAAAGGAGCTGACATCTCACTCTCTTTGAATCTTCTTTATCATGCTAAGAGGAGCAGGAAAAAGCAAAAAATTTCAGAATTGCACCTTGCAATGCGGAGAAATTACTGTTTGTGCATTTACAATATTCATTGATTTTTGCCATTGAAAAACATCCAGAAATGATTGAAGCTACTGACTGAATGAAAGGAGCTGGCATCTCACTCTTTTTGAATCTTCTTTATCATGCTAAGAGGAGCAGGAAAAAGCAAAAAATTTCAGAATTGCACCTTGCAATGCGGAGAAATTACTGTTTGTGCATTTACAATATTCATTGATTTTTGCCATTGAAAAACATCATGTTATTCATATACCAGAAATGTTTGAAGCTACTGACTGAATGAAAGGAGCTGGCATCTCACTCTCTTTGAATCTTCTTTATCATGCTAAGAGGAGCAGGAAAAAGCAAAAAATTTCAGAATTGCACCTTGCAATGCGGAGAAATTACTGTTTGTGCATTTACAATATTCATTGATTTTTGCCATTGAAAAACATCATGTTATTCATATACCAGAAATGTTTGAAGCTACTGACTGAATGAAAGGAGCTGGCATCTCACTCTCTTTGAATCTTCTTTATCATGCTAAGAGGAGCAGGAAAAAGCAAAAAATTTCAGAATTGCACCTTGCAATGTGGAGAAATTACTGTTTGTGCATTTACAATATTCATTGATTTTTACCATTGAAAAACGTCCAGAAATGATTGAAGCTACTGACTGAATGAAAGTAACTGGCATCTCACTCTCTTTGAATCTTCTTTATCATGCTAAGAGGAGCAGGAAAAAGCAAAAAATTTCAGACTTGCACCTTGCAATGCGGAGAAATTACTGTGTGTGCATTTACAATATTCATTGATTTTTGTCATTGAAAAACATCATGTTATTCATATACCAGAAATGTTTGAAGCTACTGACTGAGTGAAAGGAGCTGGCATCTCACTCTCTTTGAATCTTCTTTATCATGCTAAGAGGAGCAGGAAAAAGCAAAAAATTTCAGAATTGCACCTTGCAATGCGGAGAAATTACTGTTTGTGCATTTACAATATTCATTGATTTTTGCCATTGAAAAACGTCCAGAAATGATTGAAGCTACTGACTGAATGAAAGGAGCTGGCATCTCACTCTCTTTGAATCTTCTTTATCATGCTAAGAGGAGCAGGAAAAAGCAAAAAATTTCAGAATTGCACCTTGCAATGCGGAGAAATTACAGTTTGTGCATTTACAATATTCATTGATTTTTGCCATTGAAAAACATCCAGAAATGATTGAAGCTACTGACTGAATGAAAGGAGCTGGCATCTCACTCTCTTTGAATCTGCTTTATCATGCTAAGAGGAGCAGGAAAAATCAAAAAATTTCAGAATTGCACCTTGCAATGTGGAGAAATTACTGTTTGTGCATTTACAATATTCATTGATTTTTACCATTGAAAAACGTCCAGAAATGATTGAAGCTACTGACTGAATGAAAGTAGCTGGCATCTCACTCTCTTTGAATCTTCTTTATCATGCTAAGAGGAGCAGGAAAAAGCAAAAAATTTCAGACTTGCACCTTGCAATGCGGAGAAATTACTGTTTGTGCATTTACAATATTCATTGATTTTTGCCATTGAAAAACATCATGTTATTCATATACCAGAAATGTTTGAAGCTACTGACTGAATGAAAGGAGCTGGCATCTCACTCTCTTTGAATCTTCTTTATCATGCTAAGAGGAGCAGGAAAAAGCAAAAAATTTCAGAATTGCACCTTGCAATGCGGAGAAATTACTGTTTGTGCATTTACAATATTCATTGATTTTTGCCATTGAAAAACATCATGTTATTCATATACCAGAAATGTTTGAAGCTACTGACTGAATGAAAGGAGCTGGCATCTCACTCTCTTTGAATCTTCTTTATCATGCTAAGAGGAGCAGGAAAAAGCAAAAAATTTCAGAATTGCACCTTGCAATGTGGAGAAATTACTGTTTGTGCATTTACAATATTCATTGATTTTTACCATTGAAAAACGTCCAGAAATGATTGAAGCTACTGACTGAATGAAAGTAGCTGGCATCTCACTCTCTTTGAATCTTCTTTATCATGCTAAGAGGAGCAGGAAAAAGCAAAAAAATTTCAGACTTGCACCTTGCAATGCGGAGAAATTACTGTTTGTGCATTTACAATATTCATTGATTTTTGCCATTGAAAAACATCATGTTATTCATATACCAGAAATGTTTGAAGCTACTGACTGAATGAAAGGAGCTGGCATCTCACTCTCTTTGAATCTTCTTTATCATGCTAAGAGGAGCAGGAAAAAGCAAAAAATTTCAGAATTGCACCTTGCAATGCGGAGAAATTACTGTTTGTGCATTTACAATATTCATTGATTTTTGCCATTGAAAAACATCCAGAAATGATTGAAGCTACTGACTGAATGAAAGGAGCTGGCATCTCACTCTCTTTGAATCTTCTTTATCATGCTAAGAGGAGCAGGAAAAAGCAAAAAATTTCAGAATTGCACCTTGCAATGCGGAGAAATTACTGTTTGTGCATTTACAATATTCATTGATTTTTGCCATTGAAAAACATCATGTTATTCATATACCAGAAATGTTTGAAGCTACTGACTGAATGAAAGGAGCTGACATCTCACTCTCTTTGAATCTTCTTTATCATGCTAAGAGGAGCAGGAAAAAGCAAAAAATTTCAGAATTGCACCTTGCAATGCGGAGAAATTACTGTTTGTGCATTTACAATATTCATTGATTTTTGCCATTGAAAAACATCCAGAAATGATTGAAGCTACTGACTGAATGAAAGGAGCTGGCATCTCACTCTTTTTGAATCTTCTTTATCATGCTAAGAGGAGCAGGAAAAAGCAAAAAATTTCAGAATTGCACCTTGCAATGCGGAGAAATTACTGTTTGTGCATTTACAATATTCATTGATTTTTGCCATTGAAAAACATCATGTTATTCATATACCAGAAATGTTTGAAGCTACTGACTGAATGAAAGGAGCTGGCATCTCACTCTCTTTGAATCTTCTTTATCATGCTAAGAGGAGCAGGAAAAAGCAAAAAATTTCAGAATTGCACCTTGCAATGCGGAGAAATTACTGTTTGTGCATTTACAATATTCATTGATTTTTGCCATTGAAAAACATCATGTTATTCATATACCAGAAATGTTTGAAGCTACTGACTGAATGAAAGGAGCTGGCATCTCACTCTCTTTGAATCTTCTTTATCATGCTAAGAGGAGCAGGAAAAAGCAAAAAATTTCAGAATTGCACCTTGCAATGTGGAGAAATTACTGTTTGTGCATTTGCAATATTCATTGATTTTTACCATTGAAAAACGTCCAGAAATGATTGAAGCTACTGACTGAATGAAAGTAACTGGCATCTCACTCTCTTTGAATCTTCTTTATCATGCTAAGAGGAGCAGGAAAAAGCAAAAAATTTCAGACTTGCACCTTGCAATGCGGAGAAATTACTGTTTGTGCATTTACAATATTCATTGATTTTTGCCATTGAAAAACATCATGTTATTCATATACCAGAAATGTTTGAAGCTACTGACTGAGTGAAAGGAGCTGGCATCTCACTCTCTTTGAATCTTCTTTATCATGCTAAGAGGAGCAGGAAAAAGCAAAAAATTTCAGAATTGCACCTTGCAATGCGGAGAAATTACTGTTTGTGCATTTACAATATTCATTGATTTTTGCCATTGAAAAACGTCCAGAAATGATTGAAGCTACTGACTGAATGAAAGGAGCTGGCATCTCACTCTCTTTGAATCTTCTTTATCATGCTAAGAGGAGCAGGAAAAAGCAAAAAATTTCAGAATTGCACCTTGCAATGCGGAGAAATTACAGTTTGTGCATTTACAATATTCATTGATTTTTGCCATTGAAAAACATCCAGAAATGATTGAAGCTACTGACTGAATGAAAGGAGCTGGCATCTCACTCTCTTTGAATCTGCTTTATCATGCTAAGAGGAGCAGGAAAAAGCAAAAAATTTCAGAATTGCACCTTGCAATGCGGAGAAATTACTGTTTGTGCATTTACAATATTCATTGATTTTTGCCATTGAAAAACATCATGTTATTCATATACCAGAAATGTTTGAAGCTACTGACTGAATGAAAGGAGCTGGCATCTCACTCTCTTTGAATCTTCTTTATCATGCTAAGAGGAGCAGGAAAAAGCAAAAAATTTCAGAATTGCACCTTGCAATGTGGAGAAATTACTGTTTGTGCATTTACAATATTCATTGATTTTTACCATTGAAAAACGTCCAGAAATGATTGAAGCTACTGACTGAATGAAAGTAGCTGGCATCTCACTCTCTTTGAATCTTCTTTATCATGCTAAGAGGAGCAGGAAAAAGCAAAAAATTTCAGACTTGCACCTTGCAATGCGGAGAAATTACTGTTTGTGCATTTACAATATTCATTGATTTTTGCCATTGAAAAACATCATGTTATTCATATACCAGAAATGTTTGAAGCTACTGACTGAATGAAAGGAGCTGGCATCTCACTCTCTTTGAATCTTCTTTATCATGCTAAGAGGAGCAGGAAAAAGCAAAAAATTTCAGAATTGCACCTTGCAATGCGGAGAAATTACTGTTTGTGCATTTACAATATTCATTGATTTTTGCCATTGAAAAACATCATGTTATTCATATACCAGAAATGTTTGAAGCTACTGACTGAATGAAAGGAGCTGGCATCTCACTCTCTTTGAATCTTCTTTATCATGCTAAGAGGAGCAGGAAAAAGCAAAAAATTTCAGAATTGCACCTTGCAATGTGGAGAAATTACTGTTTGTGCATTTACAATATTCATTGATTTTTACCATTGAAAAACGTCCAGAAATGATTGAAGCTACTGACTGAATGAAAGTAGCTGGCATCTCACTCTCTTTGAATCTTCTTTATCATGCTAAGAGGAGCAGGAAAAAGCAAAAAAATTTCAGACTTGCACCTTGCAATGCGGAGAAATTACTGTTTGTGCATTTACAATATTCATTGATTTTTGCCATTGAAAAACATCATGTTATTCATATACCAGAAATGTTTGAAGCTACTGACTGAATGAAAGGAGCTGGCATCTCACTCTCTTTGAATCTTCTTTATCATGCTAAGAGGAGCAGGAAAAAGCAAAAAATTTCAGAATTGCACCTTGCAATGCGGAGAAATTACTGTTTGTGCATTTACAATATTCATTGATTTTTGCCATTGAAAAACATCCAGAAATGATTGAAGCTACTGACTGAATGAAAGGAGCTGGCATCTCACTCTCTTTGAATCTTCTTTATCATGCTAAGAGGAGCAGGAAAAAGCAAAAAATTTCAGAATTGCACCTTGCAATGCGGAGAAATTACTGTTTGTGCATTTACAATATTCATTGATTTTTGCCATTGAAAAACATCATGTTATTCATATACCAGAAATGTTTGAAGCTACTGACTGAATGAAAGGAGCTGACATCTCACTCTCTTTGAATCTTCTTTATCATGCTAAGAGGAGCAGGAAAAAGCAAAAAATTTCAGAATTGCACCTTGCAATGCGGAGAAATTACTGTTTGTGCATTTACAATATTCATTGATTTTTGCCATTGAAAAACATCCAGAAATGATTGAAGCTACTGACTGAATGAAAGGAGCTGGCATCTCACTCTTTTTGAATCTTCTTTATCATGCTAAGAGGAGCAGGAAAAAGCAAAAAATTTCAGAATTGCACCTTGCAATGCGGAGAAATTACTGTTTGTGCATTTACAATATTCATTGATTTTTGCCATTGAAAAACATCATGTTATTCATATACCAGAAATGTTTGAAGCTACTGACTGAATGAAAGGAGCTGGCATCTCACTCTCTTTGAATCTTCTTTATCATGCTAAGAGGAGCAGGAAAAAGCAAAAAATTTCAGAATTGCACCTTGCAATGCGGAGAAATTACTGTTTGTGCATTTACAATATTCATTGATTTTTGCCATTGAAAAACATCATGTTATTCATATACCAGAAATGTTTGAAGCTACTGACTGAATGAAAGGAGCTGGCATCTCACTCTCTTTGAATCTTCTTTATCATGCTAAGAGGAGCAGGAAAAAGCAAAAAATTTCAGAATTGCACCTTGCAGTGTGGAGAAATTACTGTTTGTGCATTTACAATATTCATTGATTTTTACCATTGAAAAACGTCCAGAAATGATTGAAGCTACTGACTGAATGAAAGTAACTGGCATCTCACTCTCTTTGAATCTTCTTTATCATGCTAAGAGGAGCAGGAAAAAGCAAAAAATTTCAGACTTGCACCTTGCAATGCGGAGAAATTACTGTTTGTGCATTTACAATATTCATTGATTTTTGCCATTGAAAAACATCATGTTATTCATATACCAGAAATGTTTGAAGCTACTGACTGAGTGAAAGGAGCTGGCATCTCACTCTCTTTGAATCTTCTTTATCATGCTAAGAGGAGCAGGAAAAAGCAAAAAATTTCAGAATTGCACCTTGCAATGCGGAGAAATTACTGTTTGTGCATTTACAATATTCATTGATTTTTGCCATTGAAAAACGTCCAGAAATGATTGAAGCTACTGACTGAATGAAAGGAGCTGGCATCTCACTCTCTTTGAATCTTCTTTATCATGCTAAGAGGAGCAGGAAAAAGCAAAAAATTTCAGAATTGCACCTTGCAATGCGGAGAAATTACAGTTTGTGCATTTACAATATTCATTGATTTTTGCCATTGAAAAACATCCAGAAATGATTGAAGCTACTGACTGAATGAAAGGAGCTGGCATCTCACTCTCTTTGAATCTGCTTTATCATGCTAAGAGGAGCAGGAAAAAGCAAAAAATTTCAGAATTGCACCTTGCAATGTGGAGAAATTACTGTTTGTGCATTTACAATATTCATTGATTTTTGCCATTGAAAAACATCATGTTATTCATATACCAGAAATGTTTGAAGCTACTGACTGAATGAAAGGAGCTGGCATCTCACTCTCTTTGAATCTTCTTTATCATGCTAAGAGGAGCAGGAAAAAGCAAAAAATTTCAGAATTGCACCTTGCAATGTGGAGAAATTACTGTTTGTGCATTTACAATATTCATTGATTTTTACCATTGAAAAACGTCCAGAAATGATTGAAGCTACTGACTGAATGAAAGTAGCTGGCATCTCACTCTCTTTGAATCTTCTTTATCATGCTAAGAGGAGCAGGAAAAAGCAAAAAATTTCAGACTTGCACCTTGCAATGCGGAGAAATTACTGTTTGTGCATTTACAATATTCATTGATTTTTGCCATTGAAAAACATCTTGTTATTCATATACCAGAAATGTTTGAAGCTACTGACTGAATGAAAGGAGCTGGCATCTCACTCTCTTTGAATCTTCTTTATCATGCTAAGAGGAGCAGGAAAAAGCAAAAAATTTCAGAATTGCACCTTGCAATGCGGAGAAATTACTGTTTGTGCATTTACAATATTCATTGATTTTTGCCATTGAAAAACATCATGTTATTCATATACCAGAAATGTTTGAAGCTACTGACTGAATGAAAGGAGCTGGCATCTCACTCTCTTTGAATCTTCTTTATCATGCTAAGAGGAGCAGGAAAAAGCAAAAAATTTCAGAATTGCACCTTGCAATGCGGAGAAATTATTGTTTGTGCTTTTACAATATTCATTGATTTTTGCCATTGAAAAACGTCCAGAAATGATTGAAGCTACTGACTGAATGAAAGGAGCTGGCATCTCACTCTCTTTGAATCTTCTTTATCATGCTAAGAGGAGCAGGAAAAATCAAAAAATTTCAGAATTGCACCTTGCAATGCGGAGAAATTACTGTTTGTGCATTTACAATATTCATTGATTTTTGCCATTGAAAAACATGTTATTCATATACCAGAAATGTTTGAAGCTACTGACTGAATGAAAGGAGCTGGCACCTCACTCTCTTTGAATCTTCTTTATCATGCTAAGAGGAGCGGGAAAAAGCAAAAAATTTCAGAATTGCACCTTGCAATGCGGAGAAATTACTGTTTGTGCATTTACAATATTCATTGATTTTTGCCATTGAAAAACGTCCAGAAATGATTGAAGCTACTGACTGAATGAAAGGAGCTGGCATCTCACTCTCTTTGAATCTTCTTTATCATGCTAAGAGGAGCAGGAAAAAGCAAAAAATTTCAGAATTGCACCTTGCAATGCGGAGAAATTACTGTTTGTGCATTTACAATATTCATTGATTTTTGCCATTGAAAAACGTCCAGAAATGATTGAAGCTACTGACTGAATGAAAGGAGCTGGCATCTCACTCTCTTTGAATCTTCTTTATCATGCTAAGAGGAGCAGGAAAAAGCAAAAAATTTCAGAATTGCACCTTGCAATGCGGAGAAATTACAGTTTGTGCATTTACAATATTCATTGATTTTTGCCATTGAAAAACATCCAGAAATGATTGAAGCTACTGACTGAATGAAAGGAGCTGGCATCTCACTCTCTTTGAATCTTCTTTATCATGCTAAGAGGAGCAGGAAAAAGCAAAAAATTTCAGAATTGCACCTTGCAATGCGGAGAAATTACTGTTTGTGCATTTACAATATTCATTGATTTTTGCCATTGAAAAACATCATGTTATTCATATACCAGAAATGTTTGAAGCTACTGACTGAATGAAAGGAGCTGGCATCTCACTCTCTTTGAATCTTCGTTATCATGCTAAGAGGAGCAGGAAAAAGCAAAAAATTTCAGAATTGCACCTTGCAATGTGGAGAAATTACTGTTTGTGCATTTACAATATTCATTGATTTTTACCATTGAAAAACGTCCCGAAATGATTGAAGCTACTGACTGAATGAAAGTAGCTGGCATCTCACTCTCTTTGAATCTTCTTTATCATGCTAAGAGGAGCAGGAAAAAGCAAAAAATTTCAGACTTGCACCTTGCAATGCGGAGAAATTACTGTTTGTGCATTTACAATATTCATTGATTTTTGCCATTGAAAAACGTCCAGAAATGATTGAAGGTACTGACTGAATGAAAGGAGCTGGCATCTCACTCTCTTTGAATCTTCTTTATCATGCTAAGAGGAGCAGGAAAAAGCAAAAAATTTCAGAATTGCACCTTGCAATGCGGAGAAATTACTGTTTGTGCATTTACAATATTCATTGATTTTTGCCACTGAAAAACGTCCAGAAATGATTGAAGCTACTGACTGAATGAAAGGAGCTGGCATCTCACTCTCTTTGAATCTTCTTTATCATGCTAAGAGGAGCAGGAAAAAGCAAAAAATTTCAGAATTGCACCTTGCAATGCGGAGAAATTACAGTTTGTGCATTTACAATATTCATTGATTTTTGCCATTGAAAAACATCCAGAAATGATTGAAGCTACTGACTGAATGAAAGGAGCTGGCATCTCACTCTCTTTGAATCTTCTTTATCATGCTAAGAGGAGCAGGAAAAAGCAAAAAATTTCAGAATTGCACCTTGCAATGCGGAGAAATTACTGTTTGTGCATTTACAATATTCATTGATTTTTGCCATTGAAAAACATCATGTTATTCATATACCAGAAATGTTTGAAGCTACTGACTGAATGAAAGGAGCTGGCATCTCACTCTCTTTGAATCTTCTTTATCATGCTAAGAGGAGCAGGAAAAAGCAAAAAATTTCAGAATTGCACCTTGCAATGTGGAGAAATTACTGTTTGTGCATTTACAATATTCATTGATTTTTACCATTGAAAAACGTCCAGAAATGATTGAAGCTACTGACTGAATGAAAGTAGCTGGCATCTCACTCTCTTTGAATCTTCTTTATCATGCTAAGAGGAGCAGGAAAAAGCAAAAAATTTCAGACTTGCACCTTGCAATGCGGAGAAATTACTGTTTGTGCATTTACAATATTCATTGATTTTTGCCATTGAAAAACATCATGTTATTCATATACCAGAAATGTTTGAAGCTACTGACTGAATGAAAGGAGCTGGCATCTCACTCTCTTTGAATCTTCTTTATCATGCTAAGAGGAGCAGGAAAAAGCAAAAAATTTCAGAATTGCACCTTGCAATGCGGAGAAATTACTGTTTGTGCATTTACAATATTCATTGATTTTTGCCATTGAAAAACATCATGTTATTCATATACCAGAAATGTTTGAAGCTACTGACTGAATGAAAGGAGCTGGCATCTCACTCTCTTTGAATCTTCTTTATCATGCTAAGAGGAGCAGGAAAAAGCAAAAAATTTCAGACTTGCACCTTGCAATGCGGAGAAATTACTGTTTGTGCATTTACAATATTCATTGATTTTTGCCATTGAAAAACATCATGTTATTCATATACCAGAAATGTTTGAAGCTACTGACTGAATGAAAGGAGCTGGCATCTCACTCTCTTTGAATCTTCTTTATCATGCTAAGAGGAGCAGGAAAAAGCAAAAAATTTCAGAATTGCACCTTGCAATGCGGAGAAATTACTGTTTGTGCATTTACAATATTCATTGATTTTTGCCATTGAAAAACATCATGTTATTCATATACCAGAAATGTTTGAAGCTACTGACTGAATGAAAGGAGCTGGCATCTCACTCTCTTTGAATCTTCTTTATCATGCTAAGAGGAGCAGGAAAAAGCAAAAAATTTCAGAATTGCACCTTGCAATGCGGAGAAATTACTGTTTGTGCTTTTACAATATTCATTGATTTTTGCCATTGAAAAACGTCCAGAAATGATTGAAGCTACTGACTGAATGAAAGGAGCTGGCATCTCACTCTCTTTGAATCTTCTTTATCATGCTAAGAGGAGCAGGAAAAATCAAAAAATTTCAGAATTGCACCTTGCAATGCGGAGAAATTACTGTTTGTGCATTTACAATATTCATTGATTTTTGCCATTGAAAAACATGTTATTCATATACCAGAAATGTTTGAAGCTACTGACTGAATGAAAGGAGCTGGCACCTCACTCTCTTTGAATCTTCTTTATCATGCTAAGAGGAGCGGGAAAAAGCAAAAAATTTCAGAATTGCACCTTGCAATGCGGAGAAATTACTGTTTGTGCATTTACAATATTCATTGATTTTTGCCATTGAAAAACGTCCAGAAATGATTGAAGCTACTGACTGAATGAAAGGAGCTGGCATCTCACTCTCTTTGAATCTTCTTTATCATGCTAAGAGGAGCAGGAAAAAGCAAAAAATTTCAGAATTGCACCTTGCAATGCGGAGAAATTACTGTTTGTGCATTTACAATATTCATTGATTTTTGCCATTGAAAAACGTCCAGAAATGATTGAAGCTACTGACTGAATGAAAGGAGCTGGCATCTCACTCTCTTTGAATCTTCTTTATCATGCTAAGAGGAGCAGGAAAAAGCAAAAAATTTCAGAATTGCACCTTGCAATGCGGAGAAATTACAGTTTGTGCATTTACAATATTCATTGATTTTTGCCATTGAAAAACATCCAGAAATTATTGAAGCTACTGACTGAATGAAAGGAGCTGGCATCTCACTCTCTTTGAATCTTCTTTATCATGCTAAGAGGAGCAGGAAAAAGCAAAAAATTTCAGAATTGCACCTTGCAATGCGGAGAAATTACTGTTTGTGCATTTACAATATTCATTGATTTTTGCCATTGAAAAACATCATGTTATTCATATACCAGAAATGTTTGAAGCTACTGACTGAATGAAAGGAGCTGGCATCTCACTCTCTTTGAATCTTCGTTATCATGCTAAGAGGAGCAGGAAAAAGCAAAAAATTTCAGAATTGCACCTTGCAATGTGGAGAAATTACTGTTTGTGCATTTACAATATTCATTGATTTTTACCATTGAAAAACGTCCCGAAATGATTGAAGCTACTGACTGAATGAAAGTAGCTGGCATCTCACTCTCTTTGAATCTTCTTTATCATGCTAAGAGGAGCAGGAAAAAGCAAAAAATTTCAGACTTGCACCTTGCAATGCGGAGAAATTACTGTTTGTGCATTTACAATATTCATTGATTTTTGCCATTGAAAAACGTCCAGAAATGATTGAAGGTACTGACTGAATGAAAGGAGCTGGCATCTCACTCTCTTTGAATCTTCCTTATCATGCTAAGAGGAGCAGGAAAAAGCAAAAAATTTCAGAATTGCACCTTGCAATGCGGAGAAATTACTGTTTGTGCATTTACAATATTCATTGATTTTTGCCACTGAAAAACGTCCAGAAATGATTGAAGCTACTGACTGAATGAAAGGAGCTGGCATCTCACTCTCTTTGAATCTTCTTTATCATGCTAAGAGGAGCAGGAAAAAGCAAAAAATTTCAGAATTGCACCTTGCAATGCGGAGAAATTACAGTTTGTGCATTTACAATATTCATTGATTTTTGCCATTGAAAAACATCCAGAAATGATTGAAGCTACTGACTGAATGAAAGGAGCTGGCATCTCACTCTCTTTGAATCTTCTTTATCATGCTAAGAGGAGCAGGAAAAAGCAAAAAATTTCAGAATTGCACCTTGCAATGCGGAGAAATTACTGTTTGTGCATTTACAATATTCATTGATTTTTGCCATTGAAAAACATCATGTTATTCATATACCAGAAATGTTTGAAGCTACTGACTGAATGAAAGGAGCTGGCATCTCACTCTCTTTGAATCTTCTTTATCATGCTAAGAGGAGCAGGAAAAAGCAAAAAATTTCAGAATTGCACCTTGCAATGTGGAGAAATTACTGTTTGTGCATTTACAATATTCATTGATTTTTACCATTGAAAAACGTCCAGAAATGATTGAAGCTACTGACTGAATGAAAGTAGCTGGCATCTCACTCTCTTTGAATCTTCTTTATCATGCTAAGAGGAGCAGGAAAAAGCAAAAAATTTCAGACTTGCACCTTGCAATGCGGAGAAATTACTGTTTGTGCATTTACAATATTCATTGATTTTTGCCATTGAAAAACATCATGTTATTCATATACCAGAAATGTTTGAAGCTACTGACTGAATGAAAGGAGCTGGCATCTCACTCTCTTTGAATCTTCTTTATCATGCTAAGAGGAGCAGGAAAAAGCAAAAAATTTCAGAATTGCACCTTGCAATGCGGAGAAATTACTGTTTGTGCATTTACAATATTCATTCATTTTTGCCATTGAAAAACATCATGTTATTCATATACCAGAAATGTTTGAAGCTACTGACTGAATGAAAGGAGCTGGCATCTCACTCTCTTTGAATCTTCTTTATCATGCTAAGAGGAGCAGGAAAAAGCAAAAAATTTCAGACTTGCACCTTGCAATGCGGAGAAATTACTGTTTGTGCATTTACAATATTCATTGATTTTTGCCATTGAAAAACATCATGTTATTCATATACCAGAAATGTTTGAAGCTACTGACTGAATGAAAGGAGCTGGCATCTCACTCTCTTTGAATCTTCTTTATCATGCTAAGAGGAGCAGGAAAAAGCAAAAAATTTCAGAATTGCACCTTGCAATGCGGAGAAATTACTGTTTGTGCATTTACAATATTCATTGATTTTTGCCATTGAAAAACATCATGTTATTCATATACCAGAAATGTTTGAAGCAACTGACTGAATGAAAGGAGCTGGCATCTCACTCTCTTTGAATCTTCTTTATCATGCTAAGAGGAGCAGGAAAAAGCAAAAAATTTCAGAATTGCACCTTGCAATGCGGAGAAATTACTGTTTGTGCTTTTACAATATTCATTGATTTTTGCCATTGAAAAACGTCCAGAAATGATTGAAGCTACTGACTGAATGAAAGGAGCTGGCATCTCACTCTCTTTGAATCTTCTTTATCATGCTAAGAGGAGCAGGAAAAATCAAAAAATTTCAGAATTGCACCTTGCAATGCGGAGAAATTACTGTTTGTGCATTTACAATATTCATTGATTTTTGCCATTGAAAAACATGTTATTCATATACCAGAAATGTTTGAAGCTACTGACTGAATGAAAGGAGCTGGCACCTCACTCTCTTTGAATCTTCTTTATCATGCTAAGAGGAGCGGGAAAAAGCAAAAAATTTCAGAATTGCACCTTGCAATGCGGAGAAATTACAGTTTGTGCATTTACAATATTCATTGATTTTTGCCACTGAAAAACGTCCAGAAATGATTGAAGCTACTGACTGAATGAAAGGAGCTGGCATCTCACTCTCTTTGAATCTTCTTTATCATGCTAAGAGGAGCAGGAAAAAGCAAAAAATTTCAGAATTGCACCTTGCAATGCGGAGAAATTACAGTTTGTGCATTTACAATATTCATTGATTTTTGCCATTGAAAAACATCCAGAAATGATTGAAGCTACTGACTGAATGAAAGGAGCTGGCATCTCACTCTCTTTGAATCTTCTTTATCATGCTAAGAGGAGCAGGAAAAAGCAAAAAATTTCAGAATTGCACCTTGCAATGCGGAGAAATTACTGTTTGTGCATTTACAATATTCATTGATTTTTGCCATTGAAAAACATCATGTTATTCATATACCAGAAATGTTTGAAGCTACTGACTGAATGAAAGGAGCTGGCATCTCACTCTCTTTGAATCTTCTTTATCATGCTAAGAGGAGCAGGAAAAAGCAAAAAATTTCAGAATTGCACCTTGCAATGTGGAGAAATTACTGTTTGTGCATTTACAATATTCATTGATTTTTACCATTGAAAAACGTCCAGAAATGATTGAAGCTACTGACTGAATGAAAGTAGCTGGCATCTCACTCTCTTTGAATCTTCTTTATCATGCTAAGAGGAGCAGGAAAAAGCAAAAAATTTCAGACTTGCACCTTGCAATGCGGAGAAATTACTGTTTGTGCATTTACAATATTCATTGATTTTTGCCATTGAAAAACATCATGTTATTCATATACCAGAAATGTTTGAAGCTACTGACTGAATGAAAGGAGCTGGCATCTCACTCTCTTTGAATCTTCTTTATCATGCTAAGAGGAGCAGGAAAAAGCAAAAAATTTCAGAATTGCACCTTGCAATGCGGAGAAATTACTGTTTGTGCATTTACAATATTCATTCATTTTTGCCATTGAAAAACATCATGTTATTCATATACCAGAAATGTTTGAAGCTACTGACTGAATGAAAGGAGCTGGCATCTCACTCTCTTTGAATCTTCTTTATCATGCTAAGAGGAGCAGGAAAAAGCAAAAAATTTCAGACTTGCACCTTGCAATGCGGAGAAATTACTGTTTGTGCATTTACAATATTCATTGATTTTTGCCATTGAAAAACATCATGTTATTCATATACCAGAAATGTTTGAAGCTACTGACTGAATGAAAGGAGCTGGCATCTCACTCTCTTTGAATCTTCTTTATCATGCTAAGAGGAGCAGGAAAAAGCAAAAAATTTCAGAATTGCACCTTGCAATGCGGAGAAATTACTGTTTGTGCATTTACAATATTCATTGATTTTTGCCATTGAAAAACATCATGTTATTCATATACCAGAAATGTTTGAAGCAACTGACTGAATGAAAGGAGCTGGCATCTCACTCTCTTTGAATCTTCTTTATCATGCTAAGAGGAGCAGGAAAAAGCAAAAAATTTCAGAATTGCACCTTGCAATGCGGAGAAATTACTGTTTGTGCTTTTACAATATTCATTGATTTTTGCCATTGAAAAACGTCCAGAAATGATTGAAGCTACTGACTGAATGAAAGGAGCTGGCATCTCACTCTCTTTGAATCTTCTTTATCATGCTAAGAGGAGCAGGAAAAATCAAAAAATTTCAGAATTGCACCTTGCAATGCGGAGAAATTACTGTTTGTGCATTTACAATATTCATTGATTTTTGCCATTGAAAAACATGTTATTCATATACCAGAAATGTTTGAAGCTACTGACTGAATGAAAGGAGCTGGCACCTCACTCTCTTTGAATCTTCTTTATCATGCTAAGAGGAGCGGGAAAAAGCAAAAAATTTCAGAATTGCACCTTGCAATGCGGAGAAATTACTGTTTGTGCATTTACAATATTCATTGATTTTTGCCATTGAAAAACGTCCAGAAATGATTGAAGCTACTGACTGAATGAAAGGAGCTGGCATCTCACTCTCTTTGAATCTTCTTTATCATGCTAAGAGGAGCAGGAAAAAGCAAAAAATTTCAGAATTGCACCTTGCAATGCGGAGAAATTACTGTTTGTGCATTTACAATATTCATTGATTTTTGCCATTGAAAAACGTCCAGAAATGATTGAAGCTACTGACTGAATGAAAGGAGCTGGCATCTCACTCTCTTTGAATCTTCTTTATCATGCTAAGAGGAGCAGGAAAAAGCAAAAAATTTCAGAATTGCACCTTGCAATGCGGAGAAATTACTGTTTGTGCATTTACAATATTCATTGATTTTTGCCATTGAAAAACATCATGTTATTCATATACCAGAAATGTTTGAAGCTACTGACTGAATGAAAGGAGCTGGCATCTCACTCTCTTTGAATCTTCTTTATCATGCTAAGAGGAGCAGGAAAAAGCAAAAAATTTCAGAATTGCACCTTGCAATGTGGAGAAATTACTGTTTGTGCATTTACAATATTCATTGATTTTTACCATTGAAAAACGTCCAGAAATGATTGAAGCTACTGACTGAATGAAAGTAGCTGGCATCTCACTCTCTTTGAATCTTCTTTATCATGCTAAGAGGAGCAGGAAAAAGCAAAAAATTTCAGACTTGCACCTTGCAATGCGGAGAAATTACTGTTTGTGCATTTACAATATTCATTGATTTTTGCCATTGAAAAACATCATGTTATTCATATACCAGAAATGTTTGAAGCTACTGACTGAATGAAAGGAGCTGGCATCTCACTCTCTTTGAATCTTCTTTATCATGCTAAGAGGAGCAGGAAAAAGCAAAAAATTTCAGAATTGCACCTTGCAATGCGGAGAAATTACTGTTTGTGCATTTACAATATTCATTCATTTTTGCCATTGAAAAACATCATGTTATTCATATACCAGAAATGTTTGAAGCTACTGACTGAATGAAAGGAGCTGGCATCTCACTCTCTTTGAATCTTCTTTATCATGCTAAGAGGAGCAGGAAAAAGCAAAAAATTTCAGACTTGCACCTTGCAATGCGGAGAAATTACTGTTTGTGCATTTACAATATTCATTGATTTTTGCCATTGAAAAACATCATGTTATTCATATACCAGAAATGTTTGAAGCTACTGACTGAATGAAAGGAGCTGGCATCTCACTCTCTTTGAATCTTCTTTATCATGCTAAGAGGAGCAGGAAAAAGCAAAAAATTTCAGAATTGCACCTTGCAATGCGGAGAAATTACTGTTTGTGCTTTTACAATATTCATTGATTTTTGCCATTGAAAAACGTCCAGAAATGATTGAAGCTACTGACTGAATGAAAGGAGCTGGCATCTCACTCTCTTTGAATCTTCTTTATCATGCTAAGAGGAGCAGGAAAAATCAAAAAATTTCAGAATTGCACCTTGCAATGCGGAGAAATTACTGTTTGTGCATTTACAATATTCATTGATTTTTGCCATTGAAAAACATGTTATTCATATACCAGAAATGTTTGAAGCTACTGACTGAATGAAAGGAGCTGGCACCTCACTCTCTTTGAATCTTCTTTATCATGCTAAGAGGAGCGGGAAAAAGCAAAAAATTTCAGAATTGCACCTTGCAATGCGGAGAAATTACTGTTT
The DNA here is from genome assembly GCF_046119375.1 of Phyllobates terribilis. Lineage (NCBI taxonomy): Eukaryota > Metazoa > Chordata > Amphibia > Anura > Dendrobatidae > Phyllobates > Phyllobates terribilis. The sequence goes on along the minus strand of NW_027364927.1, from coordinate 59,450 downwards.
GTGCATTTACAATATTCATTGATTTTTGCCATTGAAAAACGTCCAGAAATGATTGAAGCTACTGACTGAATGAAAGGAGCTGGCATCTCACTCTCTTTGAATCTTCTTTATCATGCTAAGAGGAGCAGGAAAAAGCAAAAAATTTCAGAATTGCACCTTGCAATGCGGAGAAATTACTGTTTGTGCATTTACAATATTCATTGATTTTTGCCATTGAAAAACGTCCAGAAATGATTGAAGCTACTGACTGAATGAAAGGAGCTGGCATCTCACTCTCTTTGAATCTTCTTTATCATGCTAAGAGGAGCAGGAAAAAGCAAAAAATTTCAGAATTGCACCTTGCAATGCGGAGAAATTACAGTTTGTGCATTTACAATATTCATTGATTTTTGCCATTGAAAAACATCCAGAAATGATTGAAGCTACTGACTGAATGAAAGGAGCTGGCATCTCACTCTCTTTGAATCTTCTTTATCATGCTAAGAGGAGCAGGAAAAAGCAAAAAATTTCAGAATTGCACCTTGCAATGCGGAGAAATTACTGTTTGTGCATTTACAATATTCATTGATTTTTGCCATTGAAAAACATCATGTTATTCATATACCAGAAATGTTTGAAGCTACTGACTGAATGAAAGGAGCTGGCATCTCACTCTCTTTGAATCTTCGTTATCATGCTAAGAGGAGCAGGAAAAAGCAAAAAATTTCAGAATTGCACCTTGCAATGTGGAGAAATTACTGTTTGTGCATTTACAATATTCATTGATTTTTACCATTGAAAAACGTCCCGAAATGATTGAAGCTACTGACTGAATGAAAGTAGCTGGCATCTCACTCTCTTTGAATCTTCTTTATCATGCTAAGAGGAGCAGGAAAAAGCAAAAAATTTCAGACTTGCACCTTGCAATGCGGAGAAATTACTGTTTGTGCATTTACAATATTCATTGATTTTTGCCATTGAAAAACGTCCAGAAATGATTGAAGGTACTGACTGAATGAAAGGAGCTGGCATCTCACTCTCTTTGAATCTTCTTTATCATGCTAAGAGGAGCAGGAAAAAGCAAAAAATTTCAGAATTGCACCTTGCAATGCGGAGAAATTACTGTTTGTGCATTTACAATATTCATTGATTTTTGCCACTGAAAAACGTCCAGAAATGATTGAAGCTACTGACTGAATGAAAGGAGCTGGCATCTCACTCTCTTTGAATCTTCTTTATCATGCTAAGAGGAGCAGGAAAAAGCAAAAAATTTCAGAATTGCACCTTGCAATGCGGAGAAATTACAGTTTGTGCATTTACAATATTCATTGATTTTTGCCATTGAAAAACATCCAGAAATGATTGAAGCTACTGACTGAATGAAAGGAGCTGGCATCTCACTCTCTTTGAATCTTCTTTATCATGCTAAGAGGAGCAGGAAAAAGCAAAAAATTTCAGAATTGCACCTTGCAATGCGGAGAAATTACTGTTTGTGCATTTACAATATTCATTGATTTTTGCCATTGAAAAACATCATGTTATTCATATACCAGAAATGTTTGAAGCTACTGACTGAAAGGAGCTGGCATCTCACTCTCTTTGAATCTTCTTTATCATGCTAAGAGGAGCAGGAAAAAGCAAAAAATTTCAGAATTGCACCTTGCAATGTGGAGAAATTACTGTTTGTGCATTTACAATATTCATTGATTTTTACCATTGAAAAACGTCCAGAAATGATTGAAGCTACTGACTGAATGAAAGTAGCTGGCATCTCACTCTCTTTGAATCTTCTTTATCATGCTAAGAGGAGCAGGAAAAAGCAAAAAATTTCAGACTTGCACCTTGCAATGCGGAGAAATTACTGTTTGTGCATTTACAATATTCATTGATTTTTGCCATTGAAAAACATCATGTTATTCATATACCAGAAATGTTTGAAGCTACTGACTGAATGAAAGGAGCTGGCATCTCACTCTCTTTGAATCTTCTTTATCATGCTAAGAGGAGCAGGAAAAAGCAAAAAATTTCAGAATTGCACCTTGCAATGCGGAGAAATTACTGTTTGTGCATTTACAATATTCATTGATTTTTGCCATTGAAAAACATCATGTTATTCATATACCAGAAATGTTTGAAGCTACTGACTGAATGAAAGGAGCTGGCATCTCACTCTCTTTGAATCTTCTTTATCATGCTAAGAGGAGCAGGAAAAAGCAAAAAATTTCAGACTTGCACCTTGCAATGCGGAGAAATTACTGTTTGTGCATTTACAATATTCATTGATTTTTGCCATTGAAAAACATCATGTTATTCATATACCAGAAATGTTTGAAGCTACTGACTGAATGAAAGGAGCTGGCATCTCACTCTCTTTGAATCTTCTTTATCATGCTAAGAGGAGCAGGAAAAAGCAAAAAATTTCAGAATTGCACCTTGCAATGCGGAGAAATTACTGTTTGTGCATTTACAATATTCATTGATTTTTGCCATTGAAAAACATCATGTTATTCATATACAAGAAATGTTTGAAGCTACTGACTGAATGAAAGGAGCTGGCATCTCACTCTCTTTGAATCTTCTTTATCATGCTAAGAGGAGCAGGAAAAAGCAAAAAATTTCAGAATTGCACCTTGCAATGCGGAGAAATTACTGTTTGTGCTTTTACAATATTCATTGATTTTTGCCATTGAAAAACGTCCAGAAATGATTGAAGCTACTGACTGAATGAAAGGAGCTGGCATCTCACTCTCTTTGAATCTTCTTTATCATGCTAAGAGGAGCAGGAAAAATCAAAAAATTTCAGAATTGCACCTTGCAATGCGGAGAAATTACTGTTTGTGCATTTACAATATTCATTGATTTTTGCCATTGAAAAACATGTTATTCATATACCAGAAATGTTTGAAGCTACTGACTGAATGAAAGGAGCTGGCACCTCACTCTCTTTGAATCTTCTTTATCATGCTAAGAGGAGCGGGAAAAAGCAAAAAATTTCAGAATTGCACCTTGCAATGCGGAGAAATTACTGTTTGTGCATTTACAATATTCATTGATTTTTGCCATTGAAAAACGTCCAGAAATGATTGAAGCTACTGACTGAATGAAAGGAGCTGGCATCTCACTCTCTTTGAATCTTCTTTATCATGCTAAGAGGAGCAGGAAAAAGCAAAAAATTTCAGAATTGCACCTTGCAATGCGGAGAAATTACTGTTTGTGCATTTACAATATTCATTGATTTTTGCCATTGAAAAACGTCCAGAAATGATTGAAGCTACTGACTGAATGAAAGGAGCTGGCATCTCACTCTCTTTGAATCTTCTTTATCATGCTAAGAGGAGCAGGAAAAAGCAAAAAATTTCAGAATTGCACCTTGCAATGCGGAGAAATTACAGTTTGTGCATTTACAATATTCATTGATTTTTGCCATTGAAAAACATCCAGAAATGATTGAAGCTACTGACTGAATGAAAGGAGCTGGCATCTCACTCTCTTTGAATCTTCTTTATCATGCTAAGAGGAGCAGGAAAAAGCAAAAAATTTCAGAATTGCACCTTGCAATGCGGAGAAATTACTGTTTGTGCATTTACAATATTCATTGATTTTTGCCATTGAAAAACATCATGTTATTCATATACCAGAAATGTTTGAAGCTACTGACTGAATGAAAGGAGCTGGCATCTCACTCTCTTTGAATCTTCGTTATCATGCTAAGAGGAGCAGGAAAAAGCAAAAAATTTCAGAATTGCACCTTGCAATGTGGAGAAATTACTGTTTGTGCATTTACAATATTCATTGATTTTTACCATTGAAAAACGTCCCGAAATGATTGAAGCTACTGACTGAATGAAAGTAGCTGGCATCTCACTCTCTTTGAATCTTCTTTATCATGCTAAGAGGAGCAGGAAAAAGCAAAAAATTTCAGACTTGCACCTTGCAATGCGGAGAAATTACTGTTTGTGCATTTACAATATTCATTGATTTTTGCCATTGAAAAACGTCCAGAAATGATTGAAGGTACTGACTGAATGAAAGGAGCTGGCATCTCACTCTCTTTGAATCTTCTTTATCATGCTAAGAGGAGCAGGAAAAAGCAAAAAATTTCAGAATTGCACCTTGCAATGCGGAGAAATTACTGTTTGTGCATTTACAATATTCATTGATTTTTGCCACTGAAAAACGTCCAGAAATGATTGAAGCTACTGACTGAATGAAAGGAGCTGGCATCTCACTCTCTTTGAATCTTCTTTATCATGCTAAGAGGAGCAGGAAAAAGCAAAAAATTTCAGAATTGCACCGTGCAATGCGGAGAAATTACAGTTTGTGCATTTACAATATTCATTGATTTTTGCCATTGAAAAACATCCAGAAATGATTGAAGCTACTGACTGAATGAAAGGAGCTGGCATCTCACTCTCTTTGAATCTTCTTTATCATGCTAAGAGGAGCAGGAAAAAGCAAAAAATTTCAGAATTGCACCTTGCAATGCGGAGAAATTACTGTTTGTGCATTTACAATATTCATTGATTTTTGCCATTGAAAAACATCATGTTATTCATATACCAGAAATGTTTGAAGCTACTGACTGAATGAAAGGAGCTGGCATCTCACTCTCTTTGAATCTTCTTTATCATGCTAAGAGGAGCAGGAAAAAGCAAAAAATTTCAGAATTGCACCTTGCAATGTGGAGAAATTACTGTTTGTGCATTTACAATATTCATTGATTTTTACCATTGAAAAACGTCCAGAAATGATTGAAGCTACTGACTGAATGAAAGTAGCTGGCATCTCACTCTCTTTGAATCTTCTTTATCATGCTAAGAGGAGCAGGAAAAAGCAAAAAATTTCAGACTTGCACCTTGCAATGCGGAGAAATTACTGTTTGTGCATTTACAATATTCATTGATTTTTGCCATTGAAAAACATCATGTTATTCATATACCAGAAATGTTTGAAGCTACTGACTGAATGAAAGGAGCTGGCATCTCACTCTCTTTGAATCTTCTTTATCATGCTAAGAGGAGCAGGAAAAAGCAAAAAATTTCAGAATTGCACCTTGCAATGCGGAGAAATTACTGTTTGTGCATTTACAATATTCATTGATTTTTGCCATTGAAAAACATCATGTTATTCATATACCAGAAATGTTTGAAGCTACTGACTGAATGAAAGGAGCTGGCATCTCACTCTCTTTGAATCTTCTTTATCATGCTAAGAGGAGCAGGAAAAAGCAAAAAATTTCAGAATTGCACCTTGCAATGCGGAGAAATTACTGTTTGTGCATTTACAATATTCATTGATTTTTGCCATTGAAAAACGTCCAGAAATGATTGAAGCTACTGACTGAATGAAAGGAGCTGGCATCTCACTCTCTTTGAATCTTCTTTATCATGCTAAGAGGAGCAGGAAAAATCAAAAAATTTCAGAATTGCACCTTGCAATGCGGAGAAATTACTGTTTGTGCATTTACCATATTCATTGATTTTTGCCATTGAAAAACATGTTATTCATATACCAGAAATGTTTGAAGCTACTGACTGAATGAAAGGAGCTGGCACCTCACTCTCTTTCAATCTTCTTTATCATGCTAAGAGGAGCGGGAAAAAGCAAAAAATTTCAGAATTGCACCTTGCAATGCGGAGAAATTACTGTTTGTGCATTTACAATATTCATTGATTTTTGCCATTGAAAAACGTCCAGAAATGATTGAAGGTACTGACTAAATGAAAGGAGCTGTCATCTCACTCTCTTTGAATCTTCTTTATCATGCTAAGAGGAGCAGGAAAAAGCAAAAAATTTCAGAATTGCACCTTGCAATGCAGAGAAATTACTGTTTGTGCATTTACAATATTCATTGATTTTTGCCATTGAAAAACGTCCAGAAATGATTGAAGCTACTGACTGAATGAAAGGAGCTGGCATCTCACTCTCTTTGAATCTTCTTTATCATGCTAAGAGGAGCAGGAAAAAGCAAAAAATTTCAGAATTGCACCTTGCAATACGGAGAAATTACAGTTTGTGCATTTACAATATTCATTGATTTTTGCCATTGAAAAACATCCAGAAATGATTGAAGCTACTGACTGAATGAAAGGAGCTGGCATCTCACTCTCTTTGAATCTTCTTTATCATGCTAAGAGGAGCAGGAAAAAGCAAAAAATTTCAGACTTGCACCTTGCAATGCGGAGAAATTACTGTTTGTGCATTTACAATATTCATTGATTTTTGCCATTGAAAAACATCATGTTATTCATATACCAGAAATGTTTGAAGCTACTGACTGAATGAAAGGAGCTGGCATCTCACTCTCTTTGAATCTTCTTTATCATGCTAAGAGGAGCAGGAAAAAGCAAAAAATTTCAGAATTGCACCTTGCAATGCGGAGAAATTACTGTTTGTGCATTTACAATATTCATTGATTTTTGCCATTGAAAAACGTCCAGAAATGATTGAAGCTACTGACTGAATGAAAGGAGCTGGCATCTCACTCTCTTTGAATCTTCTTTATCATGCTAAGAGGAGCAGGAAAAAGCAAAAAATTTCAGAATTGCACCTTGCAATGCGGAGAAATTACTGTTTGTGCATTTACAATATTCATTGATTTTTGCCATTGAAAAACATCATGTTATTCATATACCAGAAATGTTTGAAGCTACTGACTGAATGAAAGGAGCTGACATCTCACTCTCTTTGAATCTTCTTTATCATGCTAAGAGGAGCAGGAAAAAGCAAAAAATTTCAGAATTGCACCTTGCAATGCGGAGAAATTACTGTTTGTGCATTTACAATATTCATTGATTTTTGCCATTGAAAAACGTCCAGAAATGATTGAAGCTACTGACTGAATGAAAGGAGCTGGCATCTCACTCTCTTTGAATCTTCTTTATCATGCTAAGAGGAGCAGGAAAAAGCAAAAAATTTCAGAATTGCACCTTGCAATGCGGAGAAATTACTGTTTGTGCATTTACAATATTCATTGATTTTTGCCATTGAAAAACATCATGTTATTCATATACCAGAAATGTTTGAAGCTACTGACTGAATGAAAGGAGCTGGCATCTCACTCTCTTTGAATCTTCTTTATCATGCTAAGAGGAGCAGGAAAAATCAAAAAATTTCAGAATTGCACCTTGCAATGCGGAGAAATTACTGTTTGTGCATTTACAATATTCATTGATTTTTGCCATTGAAAAACGTCCAGAAATGATTGAAGGTACTGACTGAATGAAAGGAGCTGGCATCTCACTCTCTTTGAATCTTCTTTATCATGCTAAGAGGAGCAGGAAAAAGCAAAAAATTTCAGAATTGCACCTTGCAATGCGGAGAAATTACTGTTTGTGCATTTACAATATTCATTGATTTTTGCCATTGAAAAACGTCCAGAAATGATTGAAGGTACTGACTGAATGAAAGGAGCTGGCATCTCACTCTCTTTGAATCTTCTTTATCATGCTAAGAGGAGCAGGAAAAAGCAAAAAATTTCAGAATTGCACCTTGCAATGCGGAGAAATTACTGTTTGTGCATTTACAATATTCATTGATTTTTGCCATTGAAAAACGTCCAGAAATGATTGAAGCTACTGACTGAATGAAAGGAGCTGGCATCTCACTCTCTTTGAATCTTCTTTATCATGCTAAGAGGAGCAGGAAAAATCAAAAAATTTCAGAATTGCACCTTGCAATGCGGAGAAATTACTGTTTGTGCATTTACAATATTCATTGATTTTTGCCATTGAAAAACGTCCAGAAATGATTGAAGGTACTGACTGAATGAAAGGAGCTGGCATCTCACTCTCTTTGAATCTTCTTTATCATGCTAAGAGGAGCAGGAAAAAGCAAAAAATTTCAGAATTGCACCTTGCAATGCGGAGAAATTACTGTTTGTGCATTTACAATATTCATTGATTTTTGCCACTGAAAAACGTCCAGAAATGATTGAAGCTACTGACTGAATGAAAGGAGCTGGCATCTCACTCTCTTTGAATCTTCTTTATCATGCTAAGAGGAGCAGCAAAAAGCAAAAAATTTCAGAATTGCACCTTGCAATGCGGAGAAATTACAGTTTGTGCATTTACAATATTCATTGATTTTTGCCATTGAAAAACATCCAGAAATGATTGAAGCTACTGACTGAATGAAAGGAGCTGGCATCTCACTCTCTTTGAATCTTCTTTATCATGCTAAGAGGAGCAGGAAAAAGCAAAAAATTTCAGAATTGCACCTTGCAATGCGGAGAAATTACTGTTTGTGCATTTACAATATTCATTGATTTTTGCCATTGAAAAACATCATGTTATTCATATACCAGAAATGTTTGAAGCTACTGACTGAATGAAAGGAGCTGGCATCTCACTCTCTTTGAATCTTCTTTATCATGCTAAGAGGAGCAGGAAAAAGCAAAAAATTTCAGAATTGCACCTTGCAATGTGGAGAAATTACTGTTTGTGCATTTACAATATTCATTGATTTTTACCATTGAAAAACGTCCAGAAATGATTGAAGCTACTGACTGAATGAAAGTAGCTGGCATCTCACTCTCTTTGAATCTTCTTTATCATGCTAAGAGGAGCAGGAAAAAGCAAAAAATTTCAGACTTGCACCTTGCAATGCGGAGAAATTACTGTTTGTGCATTTACAATATTCATTGATTTTTGCCATTGAAAAACATCATGTTATTCATATACCAGAAATGTTTGAAGCTACTGACTGAATGAAAGGAGCTGGCATCTCACTCTCTTTGAATCTTCTTTATCATGCTAAGAGGAGCAGGAAAAAGCAAAAAATTTCAGAATTGCACCTTGCAATGCGGAGAAATTACTGTTTGTGCATTTACAATATTCATTGATTTTTGCCATTGAAAAACATCATGTTATTCATATACCAGAAATGTTTGAAGCTACTGACTGAATGAAAGGAGCTGGCATCTCACTCTCTTTGAATCTTCTTTATCATGCTAAGAGGAGCAGGAAAAAGCAAAAAATTTCAGAATTGCACCTTGCAATGCGGAGAAATTACTGTTTGTGCATTTACAATATTCATTGATTTTTGCCATTGAAAAACGTCCAGAAATGATTGAAGCTACTGACTGAATGAAAGGAGCTGGCATCTCACTCTCTTTGAATCTTCTTTATCATGCTAAGAGGAGCAGGAAAAATCAAAAAATTTCAGAATTGCACCTTGCAATGCGGAGAAATTACTGTTTGTGCATTTACCATATTCATTGATTTTTGCCATTGAAAAACATGTTATTCATATACCAGAAATGTTTGAAGCTACTGACTGAATGAAAGGAGCTGGCACCTCACTCTCTTTCAATCTTCTTTATCATGCTAAGAGGAGCGGGAAAAAGCAAAAAATTTCAGAATTGCACCTTGCAATGCGGAGAAATTACTGTTTGTGCATTTACAATATTCATTGATTTTTGCCATTGAAAAACGTCCAGAAATGATTGAAGGTACTGACTAAATGAAAGGAGCTGTCATCTCACTCTCTTTGAATCTTCTTTATCATGCTAAGAGGAGCAGGAAAAAGCAAAAAATTTCAGAATTGCACCTTGCAATGCGGAGAAATTACTGTTTGTGCATTTACAATATTCATTGATTTTTGCCATTGAAAAACGTCCAGAAATGATTGAAGCTACTGACTGAATGAAAGGAGCTGGCATCTCACTCTCTTTGAATCTTCTTTATCATGCTAAGAGGAGCAGGAAAAAGCAAAAAATTTCAGAATTGCACCTTGCAATACGGAGAAATTACAGTTTGTGCATTTACAATATTCATTGATTTTTGCCATTGAAAAACATCCAGAAATGATTGAAGCTACTGACTGAATGAAAGGAGCTGGCATCTCACTCTCTTTGAATCTTCTTTATCATGCTAAGAGGAGCAGGAAAAAGCAAAAAATTTCAGACTTGCACCTTGCAATGCGGAGAAATTACTGTTTGTGCATTTACAATATTCATTGATTTTTGCCATTGAAAAACATCATGTTATTCATATACCAGAAATGTTTGAAGCTACTGACTGAATGAAAGGAGCTGGCATCTCACTCTCTTTGAATCTTCTTTATCATGCTAAGAGGAGCAGGAAAAAGCAAAAAATTTCAGAATTGCACCTTGCAATGCGGAGAAATTACTGTTTGTGCATTTACAATATTCATTGATTTTTGCCATTGAAAAACGTCCAGAAATGATTGAAGCTACTGACTGAATGAAAGGAGCTGGCATCTCACTCTCTTTGAATCTTCTTTATCATGCTAAGAGGAGCAGGAAAAAGCAAAAAATTTCAGAATTGCACCTTGCAATGCGGAGAAATTACAGTTTGTGCATTTACAATATTCATTGATTTTTGCCATTGAAAAACATCGTTATTCATATACCAGAAATGTTTGAAGCTACTGACTGAATGAAAGGAGCTGACATCTCACTCTCTTTGAATCTTCTTTATCATGCTAAGAGGAGCAGGAAAAAGCAAAAAATTTCAGAATTGCACCTTGCAATGCGGAGAAATTACTGTTTGTGCATTTACAATATTCATTGATTTTTGCCATTGAAAAACGTCCAGAAATGATTGAAGCTACTGACTGAATGAAAGGAGCTGGCATCTCACTCTCTTTGAATCTTCTTTATCATGCTAAGAGGAGCAGGAAAAAGCAAAAAATTTCAGAATTGCACCTTGCAATGCGGAGAAATTACTGTTTGTGCATTTACAATATTCATTGATTTTTGCCATTGAAAAACATCATGTTATTCATATACCAGAAATGTTTGAAGCTACTGACTGAATGAAAGAAGCTGGCATCTCACTCTCTTTGAATCTTCTTTATCATGCTAAGAGGAGCAGGAAAAAGCAAAAAATTTCAGAATTGCACCTTGCAATGTGGAGAAATTACTGTTTGTGCATTTACAATATTCATTGATTTTTGCCATTGAAAAACATCATGTTATTCATATACCAGAAATGTTTGAAGCTACTGACTGAATGAAAGGAGCTGGCATCTCACTCTCTTTGAATCTTCTTTATCATGCTAAGAGGAGCAGGAAAAAGCAAAAAATTTCAGAATTGCACCTTGCAATGTGGAGAAATTACTGTTTGTGCATTTACAATATTCATTGATTTTTACCATTGAAAAACGTCCAGAAATGATTGAAGCTACTGACTGAATGAAAGTAGCTGGCATCTCACTCTCTTTGAATCTTCTTTATCATGCTAAGAGGAGCAGGAAAAAGCAAAAAATTTCAGACTTGCACCTTGCAATGCGGAGAAATTACTGTTTGTGCATTTACAATATTCATTGATTTTTGCCATTGAAAAACGTCCAGAAATGATTGAAGGTACTGACTGAATGAAAGGAGCTGGCATCTCACTCTCTTTGAATCTTCTTTATCATGCTAAGAGGAGCAGGAAAAAGCAAAAAATTTCAGAATTGCACCTTGCAATGCGGAGAAATTACTGTTTGTGCATTTACAATATTCATTGATTTTTGCCACTGAAAAACGTCCAGAAATGATTGAAGCTACTGACTGAATGAAAGGAGCTGGCATCTCACTCTCTTTGAATCTTCTTTATCATGCTAAGAGGAGCAGGAAAAAGCAAAAAATTTCAGAATTGCACCTTGCAATGCGGAGAAATTACAGTTTGTGCATTTACAATATTCATTGATTTTTGCCATTGAAAAACATCCAGAAATGATTGAAGCTACTGACTGAATGAAAGGAGCTGGCATCTCACTCTCTTTGAATCTTCTTTATCATGCTAAGAGGAGCAGGAAAAAGCAAAAAATTTCAGAATTGCACCTTGCAATGCGGAGAAATTACTGTTTGTGCATTTACAATATTCATTGATTTTTGCCATTGAAAAACATCATGTTATTCATATACCAGAAATGTTTGAAGCTACTGACTGAATGAAAGGAGCTGGCATCTCACTCTCTTTGAATCTTCTTTATCATGCTAAGAGGAGCAGGAAAAAGCAAAAAATTTCAGAATTGCACCTTGCAATGTGGAGAAATTAATGTTTGTGCATTTACAATATTCATTGATTTTTACCATTGAAAAACGTCCAGAAATGATTGAAGCTACTGACTGAATGAAAGTAGCTGGCATCTCACTCTCTTTGAATCTTCTTTATCATGCTAAGAGGAGCAGGAAAAAGCAAAAAATTTCAGACTTGCACCTTGCAATGCGGAGAAATTACTGTTTGTGCATTTACAATATTCATTGATTTTTGCCATTGAAAAACATCATGTTATTCATATACCAGAAATGTTTGAAGCTACTGACTGAATGAAAGGAGCTGGCATCTCACTCTCTTTGAATCTTCTTTATCATGCTAAGAGGAGCAGGAAAAAGCAAAAAATTTCAGAATTGCACCTTGCAATGCGGAGAAATTACTGTTTGTGCATTTACAATATTCATTGATTTTTGCCATTGAAAAACATCATGTTATTCATATACCAGAAATGTTTGAAGCTACTGACTGAATGAAAGGAGCTGGCATCTCACTCTCTTTGAATCTTCTTTATCATGCTAAGAGGAGCAGGAAAAAGCAAAAAATTTCAGAATTGCACCTTGCAATGCGGAGAAATTACTGTTTGTGCATTTACAATATTCATTGATTTTTGCCATTGAAAAACGTCCAGAAATGATTGAAGCTACTGACTGAATGAAAGGAGCTGGCATCTCACTCTCTTTGAATCTTCTTTATCATGCTAAGAAGAGCAGGAAAAATCAAAAAATTTCAGAATTGCACCTTGCAATGCGGAGAAATTACTGTTTGTGCATTTACAATATTCATTGATTTTTGCCATTGAAAAACATGTTATTCATATACCAGAAATGTTTGAAGCTACTGACTGAATGAAAGGAGCTGGCACCTCACTCTCTTTCAATCTTCTTTATCATGCTAAGAGGAGCGGGAAAAAGCAAAAAATTTCAGAATTGCACCTTGCAATGCGGAGAAATTACTGTTTGTGCATTTACAATATTCATTGATTTTTGCCATTGAAAAACGTCCAGAAATGATTGAAGGTACTGACTAAATGAAAGGAGCTGTCATCTCACTCTCTTTGAATCTTCTTTATCATGCTAAGAGGAGCAGGAAAAAGCAAAAAATTTCAGAATTGCACCTTGCAATGCGGAGAAATTACTGTTTGTGCATTTACAATATTCATTGATTTTTGCCATTGAAAAACGTCCAGAAATGATTGAAGCTACTGACTGAATGAAAGGAGCTGGCATCTCACTCTCTTTGAATCTTCTTTATCATGCTAAGAGGAGCAGGAAAAAGCAAAAAATTTCAGAATTGCACCTTGCAATACGGAGAAATTACAGTTTGTGCATTTACAATATTCATTGATTTTTGCCATTGAAAAACATCCAGAAATGATTGAAGCTACTGACTGAATGAAAGGAGCTGGCATCTCACTCTCTTTGAATCTTCTTTATCATGCTAAGAGGAGCAGGAAAAAGCAAAAAATTTCAGACTTGCACCTTGCAATGCGGAGAAATTACTGTTTGTGCATTTACAATATTCATTGATTTTTGCCATTGAAAAACATCATGTTATTCATATACCAGAAATGTTTGAAGCTACTGACTGAATGAAAGGAGCTGGCATCTCACTCTCTTTGAATCTTCTTTATCATGCTAAGAGGAGCAGGAAAAAGCAAAAAATTTCAGAATTGCACCTTGCAATGCGGAGAAATTACTGTTTGTGCATTTACAATATTCATTGATTTTTGCCATTGAAAAACGTCCAGAAATGATTGAAGCTACTGACTGAATGAAAGGAGCTGGCATCTCACTCTCTTTGAATCTTCTTTATCATGCTAAGAGGAGCAGGAAAAAGCAAAAAATTTCAGAATTGCACCTTGCAATGCGGAGAAATTACTGTTTGTGCATTTACAATATTCATTGATTTTTGCCATTGAAAAACATCATGTTATTCATATACCAGAAATGTTTGAAGCTACTGACTGAATGAAAGGAGCTGACATCTCACTCTCTTTGAATCCTCTTTATCATGCTAAGAGGAGCAGGAAAAAGCAAAAAATTTCAGAATTGCACCTTGCAATGCGGAGTAATTACTGTTTGTGCATTTACAATATTCATTGATTTTTGCCATTGAAAAACGTCCAGAAATGATTGAAGCTACTGACTGAATGAAAGGAGCTGGCATCTCACTCTCTTTGAATCTTCTTTATCATGCTAAGAGGAGCAGGAAAAAGCAAAAAATTTCAGAATTGCACCTTGCAATGCGGAGAAATTACTGTTTGTGCATTTACAATATTCATTGATTTTTGCCATTGAAAAACATCATGTTATTCATATACCAGAAATGTTTGAAGCTACTGACTGAATGAAAGGAGCTGGCATCTCACTCTCTTTGAATCTTCTTTATCATGCTAAGAGGAGCAGGAAAAAGCAAAAAATTTCAGAATTGCACCTTGCAATGTGGAGAAATTACTGTTTGTGCATTTACAATATTCATTGATTTTTGCCATTGAAAAACATCATGTTATTCATATACCAGAAATGTTTGAAGCTACTGACTGAATGAAAGGAGCTGGCATCTCACTCTCTTTGAATCTTCTTTATCATGCTAAGAGGAGCAGGAAAAAGCAAAAAATTTCAGAATTGCACCTTGCAATGTGGAGAAATTACTGTTTGTGCATTTACAATATTCATTGATTTTTACCATTGAAAAACGTCCAGAAATGATTGAAGCTACTGACTGAATGAAAGTAGCTGGCATCTCACTCTCTTTGAATCTTCTTTATCATGCTAAGAGGAGCAGGAAAAAGCAAAAAATTTCAGACTTGCACCTTGCAATGCGGAGAAATTACTGTTTGTGCATTTACAATATTCATTGATTTTTGCCATTGAAAAACATCATGTTATTCATATACCAGAAATGTTTGAAGCTACTGACTGAATGAAAGGAGCTGGCATCTCACTCTCTTTGAATCTTCTTTATCATGCTAAGAGGAGCAGGAAAAAGCAAAAAATTTCAGAATTGCACCTTGCAATGTGGAGAAATTACTGTTTGTGCATTTACAATATTCATTGATTTTTACCATTGAAAAACGTCCAGAAATGATTGAAGCTACTGACTGAATGAAAGTAGCTGGCATCTCACTCTCTTTGAATCTTCTTTATCATGCTAAGAGGAGCAGGAAAAAGCAAAAAATTTCAGACTTGCACCTTGCAATGCGGAGAAATTACTGTTTGTGCATTTACAATATTCATTGATTTTTGCCATTGAAAAACATCATGTTATTCATATACCAGAAATGTTTGAAGCTACTGACTGAATCAAAGGAGCTGGCATCTCACTCTCTTTGAATCTTCTTTATCATGCTAAGAGGAGCAGGAAAAAGCAAAAAATTTCAGAATTGCACCTTGCAATGCGGAGAAATTACTGTTTGTGCATTTACAATATTCATTGATTTTTGCCATTGAAAAACGTCCAGAAATGATTGAAGCTACTGACTGAATGAAAGGAGCTGGCATCTCACTCTCTTTGAATCTTCTTTATCATGCTAAGAGGAGCAGGAAAAAGCAAAAAATTTCAGAATTGCACCTTGCAATGCGGAGAAATTACTGTTTGTGCATTTACAATATTCATTGATTTTTGCCATTGAAAAACATCATGTTATTCATATACCAGAAATGTTTGAAGCTACTGACTGAATGAAAGGAGCTGGCATCTCACTCTCTTTGAATCTTCTTTATCATGCTAAGAGGAGCAGGAAAAAGCAAAAAATTTCAGAATTGCACCTTGCAATGCGGAGAAATTACTGTTTGTGCTTTTACAATATTCATTGATTTTTGCCATTGAAAAACGTCCAGAAATGATTGAAGCTACTGACTGAATGAAAGGAGCTGGCATCTCACTCTCTTTGAATCTTCTTTATCATGCTAAGAGGAGCAGGAAAAATCAAAAAATTTCAGAATTGCACCTTGCAATGTGGAGAAATTACTGTTTGTGCATTTACAATATTCATTGATTTTTACCATTGAAAAACGTCCAGAAATGATTGAAGCTACTGACTGAATGAAAGTAGCTGGCATCTCACTCTCTTTGAATCTTCTTTATCATGCTAAGAGGAGCAGGAAAAAGCAAAAAAATTTCAGACTTGCACCTTGCAATGCGGAGAAATTACTGTTTGTGCATTTACAATATTCATTGATTTTTGCCATTGAAAAACATCATGTTATTCATATACCAGAAATGTTTGAAGCTACTGACTGAATGAAAGGAGCTGGCATCTCACTCTCTTTGAATCTTCTTTATCATGCTAAGAGGAGCAGGAAAAAGCAAAAAATTTCAGAATTGCACCTTGCAATGCGGAGAAATTACAGTTTGTGCATTTACAATATTCATTGATTTTTGCCATTGAAAAACATCCAGAAATGATTGAAGCTACTGACTGAATGAAAGGAGCTGGCATCTCACTCTCTTTGAATCTTCTTTATCATGCTAAGAGGAGCAGGAAAAAGCAAAAAATTTCAGAATTGCACCTTGCAATGCGGAGAAATTACTGTTTGTGCATTTACAATATTCATTGATTTTTGCCATTGAAAAACATCATGTTATTCATATACCAGAAATGCTTGAAGCTACTGACTGAATGAAAGTAGCTGGCATCTCACTCTCTTTGAATCTTCGTTATCATGCTAAGAGGAGCAGGAAAAAGCAAAAAATTTCAGAATTGCACCTTGCAATGTGGAGAAATTACTGTTTGTGCATTTACAATATTCATTGATTTTTACCATTGAAAAACGTCCCGAAATGATTGAAGCTACTGACTGAATGAAAGTAGCTGGCATCTCACTCTCTTTGAATCTTCTTTATCATGCTAAGAGGAGCAGGAAAAAGCAAAAAATTTCAGACTTGCACCTTGCAATGCGGAGAAATTACTGTTTGTGCATTTACAATATTCATTGATTTTTGCCATTGAAAAACGTCCAGAAATGATTGAAGGTACTGACTGAATGAAAGGAGCTGGCATCTCACTCTCTTTGAATCTTCTTTATCATGCTAAGAGGAGCAGGAAAAAGCAAAAAATTTCAGAATTGCACCTTGCAATGCGGAGAAATTACTGTTTGTGCATTTACAATATTCATTGATTTTTGCCACTGAAAAACGTCCAGAAATGATTGAAGCTACTGACTGAATGAAAGGAGCTGGCATCTCACTCTCTTTGAATCTTCTTTATCATGCTAAGAGGAGCAGGAAAAAGCAAAAAATTTCAGAATTGCACCTTGCAATGCGGAGAAATTACAGTTTGTGCATTTACAATATTCATTGATTTTTGCCATTGAAAAACATCCAGAAATGATTGAAGCTACTGACTGAATGAAAGGAGCTGGCATCT
Source organism: Phyllobates terribilis (assembly GCF_046119375.1). NCBI lineage: Eukaryota > Metazoa > Chordata > Amphibia > Anura > Dendrobatidae > Phyllobates > Phyllobates terribilis. The sequence goes on along the minus strand of NW_027364927.1, from coordinate 42,095 downwards.
CACTTTCTTTGAATCTTCTTTATCATGCTAAGAGGAGCAGGAAAAAGCAAAAAATTTCAGAATTGCACCTTGCAATGCGGAGAAATTACTGTTTGTGCATTTACAATATTCATTGATTTTTGCCATTGAAAAACATCATGTTATTCATATACCAGAAATGTTTGAAGCTACTGACTGAATGAAAGGAGCTGGCATCTCACTCTCTTTGAATCTTCTTTATCATGCTAAGAGGAGCAGGAAAAAGCAAAAAATTTCAGAATTGCACCTTGCAATGTGGAGAAATTACTGTTTGTGCATTTACAATATTCATTGATTTTTACCATTGAAAAACGTCCAGAAATGATTGAAGCTACTGACTGAATGAAAGTAGCTGGCATCTCACTCTCTTTGAATCTTCTTTATCATGCTAAGAGGAGCAGGAAAAAGCAAAAAATTTCAGACTTGCACCTTGCAATGCGGAGAAATTACTGTTTGTGCATTTACAATATTCATTGATTTTTGCCATTGAAAAACATCATGTTATTCATATACCAGAAATGTTTGAAGCTACTGACTGAATGAAAGGAGCTGGCATCTCACTCTCTTTGAATCTTCTTTATCATGCTAAGAGGAGCAGGAAAAAGCAAAAAATTTCAGAATTGCACCTTGCAATGCGGAGAAATTACTGTTTGTGCATTTACAATATTCATTGATTTTTGCCATTGAAAAACATCATGTTATTCATATACCAGAAATGTTTGAAGCTACTGACTGAATGAAAGGAGCTGGCATCTCACTCTCTTTGAATCTTCTTTATCATGCTAAGAGGAGCAGGAAAAAGCAAAAAATTTCAGAATTGCACCTTGCAATGCGGAGAAATTACTGTTTGTGCATTTACAATATTCATTGATTTTTGCCATTGAAAAACGTCCAGAAATGATTGAAGCTACTGACTGAATGAAAGGAGCTGGCATCTCACTCTCTTTGAATCTTCTTTATCATGCTAAGAGGAGCAGGAAAAATCAAAAAATTTCAGAATTGCACCTTGCAATGCGGAGAAATTACTGTTTGTGCATTTACCATATTCATTGATTTTTGCCATTGAAAAACATGTTATTCATATACCAGAAATGTTTGAAGCTACTGACTGAATGAAAGGAGCTGGCACCTCACTCTCTTTCAATCTTCTTTATCATGCTAAGAGGAGCGGGAAAAAGCAAAAAATTTCAGAATTGCACCTTGCAATGCGGAGAAATTACTGTTTGTGCATTTACAATATTCATTGATTTTTGCCATTGAAAAACGTCCAGAAATGATTGAAGGTACTGACTAAATGAAAGGAGCTGTCATCTCACTCTCTTTGAATCTTCTTTATCATGCTAAGAGGAGCAGGAAAAAGCAAAAAATTTCAGAATTGCACCTTGCAATGCGGAGAAATTACTGTTTGTGCATTTACAATATTCATTGATTTTTGCCATTGAAAAACGTCCAGAAATGATTGAAGCTACTGACTGAATGAAAGGAGCTGGCATCTCACTCTCTTTGAATCTTCTTTATCATGCTAAGAGGAGCAGGAAAAAGCAAAAAATTTCAGAATTGCACCTTGCAATACGGAGAAATTACAGTTTGTGCATTTACAATATTCATTGATTTTTGCCATTGAAAAACATCCAGAAATGATTGAAGCTACTGACTGAATGAAAGGAGCTGGCATCTCACTCTCTTTGAATCTTCTTTATCATGCTAAGAGGAGCAGGAAAAAGCAAAAAATTTCAGACTTGCACCTTGCAATGCGGAGAAATTACTGTTTGTGCATTTACAATATTCATTGATTTTTGCCATTGAAAAACATCATGTTATTCATATACCAGAAATGTTTGAAGCTACTGACTGAATGAAAGGAGCTGGCATCTCACTCTCTTTGAATCTTCTTTATCATGCTAAGAGGAGCAGGAAAAAGCAAAAAATTTCAGAATTGCACCTTGCAATGCGGAGAAATTACTGTTTGTGCATTTACAATATTCATTGATTTTTGCCATTGAAAAACGTCCAGAAATGATTGAAGCTACTGACTGAATGAAAGGAGCTGGCATCTCACTCTCTTTGAATCTTCTTTATCATGCTAAGAGGAGCAGGAAAAAGCAAAAAATTTCAGAATTGCACCTTGCAATGCGGAGAAATTACTGTTTGTGCATTTACAATATTCATTGATTTTTGCCATTGAAAAACATCATGTTATTCATATACCAGAAATGTTTGAAGCTACTGACTGAATGAAAGGAGCTGACATCTCACTCTCTTTGAATCTTCTTTATCATGCTAAGAGGAGCAGGAAAAAGCAAAAAATTTCAGAATTGCACCTTGCAATGCGGAGAAATTACTGTTTGTGCATTTACAATATTCATTGATTTTTGCCATTGAAAAACGTCCAGAAATGATTGAAGCTACTGACTGAATGAAAGGAGCTGGCATCTCACTCTCTTTGAATCTTCTTTATCATGCTAAGAGGAGCAGGAAAAAGCAAAAAATTTCAGAATTGCACCTTGCAATGCGGAGAAATTACTGTTTGTGCATTTACAATATTCATTGATTTTTGCCATTGAAAAACATCATGTTATTCATATACCAGAAATGTTTGAAGCTACTGACTGAATGAAAGGAGCTGGCATCTCACTCTCTTTGAATCTTCTTTATCATGCTAAGAGGAGCAGGAAAAAGCAAAAAATTTCAGAATTGCACCTTGCAATGTGGAGAAATTACTGTTTGTGCATTTACAATATTCATTGATTTTTGCCATTGAAAAACATCATGTTATTCATATACCAGAAATGTTTGAAGCTACTGACTGAATGAAAGGAGCTGGCATCTCACTCTCTTTGAATCTTCTTTATCATGCTAAGAGGAGCAGGAAAAAGCAAAAAATTTCAGAATTGCACCTTGCAATGTGGAGAAATTACTGTTTGTGCATTTACAATATTCATTGATTTTTACCATTGAAAAACGTCCAGAAATGATTGAAGCTACTGACTGAATGAAAGTAGCTGGCATCTCACTCTCTTTGAATCTTCTTTATCATGCTAAGAGGAGCAGGAAAAAGCAAAAAATTTCAGACTTGCACCTTGCAATGCGGAGAAATTACTGTTTGTGCATTTACAATATTCATTGATTTTTGCCATTGAAAAACGTCCAGAAATGATTGAAGGTACTGACTGAATGAAAGGAGCTGGCATCTCACTCTCTTTGAATCTTCTTTATCATGCTAAGAGGAGCAGGAAAAAGCAAAAAATTTCAGAATTGCACCTTGCAATGCGGAGAAATTACTGTTTGTGCATTTACAATATTCATTGATTTTTGCCACTGAAAAACGTCCAGAAATGATTGAAGCTACTGACTGAATGAAAGGAGCTGGCATCTCACTCTCTTTGAATCTTCTTTATCATGCTAAGAGGAGCAGGAAAAAGCAAAAAATTTCAGAATTGCACCTTGCAATGCGGAGAAATTACAGTTTGTGCATTTACAATATTCATTGATTTTTGCCATTGAAAAACATCCAGAAATGATTGAAGCTACTGACTGAATGAAAGGAGCTGGCATCTCACTCTCTTTGAATCTTCTTTATCATGCTAAGAGGAGCAGGAAAAAGCAAAAAATTTCAGAATTGCACCTTGCAATGCGGAGAAATTACTGTTTGTGCATTTACAATATTCATTGATTTTTGCCATTGAAAAACATCATGTTATTCATATACCAGAAATGTTTGAAGCTACTGACTGAATGAAAGGAGCTGGCATCTCACTCTCTTTGAATCTTCTTTATCATGCTAAGAGGAGCAGGAAAAAGCAAAAAATTTCAGAATTGCACCTTGCAATGTGGAGAAATTACTGTTTGTGCATTTACAATATTCATTGATTTTTACCATTGAAAAACGTCCAGAAATGATTGAAGCTACTGACTGAATGAAAGTAGCTGGCATCTCACTCTCTTTGAATCTTCTTTATCATGCTAAGAGGAGCAGGAAAAAGCAAAAAATTTCAGACTTGCACCTTGCAATGCGGAGAAATTACTGTTTGTGCATTTACAATATTCATTGATTTTTGCCATTGAAAAACATCATGTTATTCATATACCAGAAATGTTTGAAGCTACTGACTGAATGAAAGGAGCTGGCATCTCACTCTCTTTGAATCTTCTTTATCATGCTAAGAGGAGCAGGAAAAAGCAAAAAATTTCAGAATTGCACCTTGCAATGCGGAGAAATTACTGTTTGTGCATTTACAATATTCATTGATTTTTGCCATTGAAAAACATCATGTTATTCATATACCAGAAATGTTTGAAGCTACTGACTGAATGAAAGGAGCTGGCATCTCACTCTCTTTGAATCTTCTTTATCATGCTAAGAGGAGCAGGAAAAAGCAAAAAATTTCAGAATTGCACCTTGCAATGCGGAGAAATTACTGTTTGTGCATTTACAATATTCATTGATTTTTGCCATTGAAAAACGTCCAGAAATGATTGAAGCTACTGACTGAATGAAAGGAGCTGGCATCTCACTCTCTTTGAATCTTCTTTATCATGCTAAGAGGAGCAGGAAAAATCAAAAAATTTCAGAATTGCACCTTGCAATGCGGAGAAATTACTGTTTGTGCATTTACAATATTCATTGATTTTTGCCATTGAAAAACGTCCAGAAATGATTGAAGGTACTGACTGAATGAAAGGAGCTGGCATCTCACTCTCTTTGAATCTTCTTTATCATGCTAAGAGGAGCAGGAAAAAGCAAAAAATTTCAGAATTGCACCTTGCAATGCGGAGAAATTACTGTTTGTGCATTTACAATATTCATTGATTTTTGCCACTGAAAAACGTCCAGAAATGATTGAAGCTACTGACTGAATGAAAGGATCTGGCATCTCACTCTCTTTGAATCTTCTTTATCATGCTAAGAGGAGCAGGAAAAAGCAAAAAATTTCAGAATTGCACCTTGCAATGCGGAGAAATTACAGTTTGTGCATTTACAATATTCATTGATTTTTGCCATTGAAAAACATCCAGAAATGATTGAAGCTACTGACTGAATGAAAGGAGCTGGCATCTCACTCTCTTTGAATCTTCTTTATCATGCTAAGAGGAGCAGGAAAAAGCAAAAAATTTCAGAATTGCACCTTGCAATGCGGAGAAATTACTGTTTGTGCATTTACAATATTCATTGATTTTTGCCATTGAAAAACATCATGTTATTCATATACCAGAAATGTTTGAAGCTACTGACTGAATGAAAGGAGCTGGCATCTCACTCTCTTTGAATCTTCTTTATCATGCTAAGAGGAGCAGGAAAAAGCAAAAAATTTCAGAATTGCACCTTGCAATGTGGAGAAATTACTGTTTGTGCATTTACAATATTCATTGATTTTTACCATTGAAAAACGTCCAGAAATGATTGAAGCTACTGACTGAATGAAAGTAGCTGGCATCTCACTCTCTTTGAATCTTCTTTATCATGCTAAGAGGAGCAGGAAAAAGCAAAAAATTTCAGACTTGCACCTTGCAATGCGGAGAAATTACTGTTTGTGCATTTACAATATTCATTGATTTTTGCCATTGAAAAACATCATGTTATTCATATACCAGAAATGTTTGAAGCTACTGACTGAATGAAAGGAGCTGGCATCTCACTCTCTTTGAATCTTCTTTATCATGCTAAGAGGAGCAGGAAAAAGCAAAAAATTTCAGAATTGCACCTTGCAATGCGGAGAAATTACTGTTTGTGCATTTACAATATTCATTGATTTTTGCCATTGAAAAACATCATGTTATTCATATACCAGAAATGTTTGAAGCTACTGACTGAATGAAAGGAGCTGGCATCTCACTCTCTTTGAATCTTCTTTATCATGCTAAGAGGAGCAGGAAAAAGCAAAAAATTTCAGAATTGCACCTTGCAATGCGGAGAAATTACTGTTTGTGCATTTACAATATTCATTGATTTTTGCCATTGAAAAACGTCCAGAAATGATTGAAGCTACTGACTGAATGAAAGGAGCTGGCATCTCACTCTCTTTGAATCTTCTTTATCATGCTAAGAGGAGCAGGAAAAATCAAAAAATTTCAGAATTGCACCTTGCAATGCGGAGAAATTACTGTTTGTGCATTTACCATATTCATTGATTTTTGCCATTGAAAAACATGTTATTCATATACCAGAAATGTTTGAAGCTACTGACTGAATGAAAGGAGCTGGCACCTCACTCTCTTTCAATCTTCTTTATCATGCTAAGAGGAGCGGGAAAAAGCAAAAAATTTCAGAATTGCACCTTGCAATGCGGAGAAATTACTGTTTGTGCATTTACAATATTCATTGATTTTTGCCATTGAAAAACGTCCAGAAATGATTGAAGGTACTGACTAAATGAAAGGAGCTGTCATCTCACTCTCTTTGAATCTTCTTTATCATGCTAAGAGGAGCAGGAAAAAGCAAAAAATTTCAGAATTGCACCTTGCAATGCGGAGAAATTACTGTTTGTGCATTTACAATATTCATTGATTTTTGCCATTGAAAAACGTCCAGAAATGATTGAAGCTACTGACTGAATGAAAGGAGCTGGCATCTCACTCTCTTTGAATCTTCTTTATCATGCTAAGAGGAGCAGGAAAAAGCAAAAAATTTCAGAATTGCACCTTGCAATGCGGAGAAATTACTGTTTGTGCATTTACAATATTCATTGATTTTTGCCATTGAAAAACATCATGTTATTCATATACCAGAAATGTTTGAAGCTACTGACTGAATGAAAGGAGCTGGCATCTCACTCTCTTTGAATCTTCTTTATCATGCTAAGAGGAGCAGGAAAAAGCAAAAAATTTCAGAATTGCACCTTGCAATGTGGAGAAATTACTGTTTGTGCATTTACAATATTCATTGATTTTTGCCATTGAAAAACATCATGTTATTCATATACCAGAAATGTTTGAAGCTACTGACTGAATGAAAGGAGCTGGCATCTCACTCTCTTTGAATCTTCTTTATCATGCTAAGAGGAGCAGGAAAAAGCAAAAAATTTCAGAATTGCACCTTGCAATGTGGAGAAATTACTGTTTGTGCATTTACAATATTCATTGATTTTTACCATTGAAAAACGTCCAGAAATGATTGAAGCTACTGACTGAATGAAAGTAGCTGGCATCTCACTCTCTTTGAATCTTCTTTATCATGCTAAGAGGAGCAGGAAAAAGCAAAAAATTTCAGACTTGCACCTTGCAATGCGGAGAAATTACTGTTTGTGCATTTACAATATTCATTGATTTTTGCCATTGAAAAACGTCCAGAAATGATTGAAGGTACTGACTGAATGCAAGGAGCTGGCATCTCACTCTCTTTGAATCTTCTTTATCATGCTAAGAGGAGCAGGAAAAAGCAAAAAATTTCAGAATTGCACCTTGCAATGCGGAGAAATTACTGTTTGTGCATTTACAATATTCATTGATTTTTGCCACTGAAAAACGTCCAGAAATGATTGAAGCTACTGACTGAATGAAAGGAGCTGGCATCTCACTCTCTTTGAATCTTCTTTATCATGCTAAGAGGAGCAGGAAAAAGCAAAAAATTTCAGAATTGCACCTTGCAATGCGGAGAAATTACAGTTTGTGCATTTACAATATTCATTGATTTTTGCCATTGAAAAACATCCAGAAATGATTGAAGCTACTGACTGAATGAAAGGAGCTGGCATCTCACTCTCTTTGAATCTTCTTTATCATGCTAAGAGGAGCAGGAAAAAGCAAAAAATTTCAGAATTGCACCTTGCAATGCGGAGAAATTACTGTTTGTGCATTTACAATATTCATTGATTTTTGCCATTGAAAAACATCATGTTATTCATATACCAGAAATGTTTGAAGCTACTGACTGAATGAAAGGAGCTGGCATCTCACTCTCTTTGAATCTTCTTTATCATGCTAAGAGGAGCAGGAAAAAGCAAAAAATTTCAGAATTGCACCTTGCAATGTGGAGAAATTACTGTTTGTGCATTTACAATATTCATTGATTTTTACCATTGAAAAACGTCCAGAAATGATTGAAGCTACTGACTGAATGAAAGTAGCTGGCATCTCACTCTCTTTGAATCTTCTTTATCATGCTAAGAGGAGCAGGAAAAAGCAAAAAATTTCAGACTTGCACCTTGCAATGCGGAGAAATTACTGTTTGTGCATTTACAATATTCATTGATTTTTGCCATTGAAAAACATCATGTTATTCATATACCAGAAATGTTTGAAGCTACTGACTGAATGAAAGGAGCTGGCATCTCACTCTCTTTGAATCTTCTTTATCATGCTAAGAGGAGCAGGAAAAAGCAAAAAATTTCAGAATTGCACCTTGCAATGCGGAGAAATTACTGTTTGTGCATTTACCATATTCATTGATTTTTGCCATTGAAAAACATGTTATTCATATACCAGAAATGTTTGAAGCTACTGACTGAATGAAAGGAGCTGGCACCTCACTCTCTTTCAATCTTCTTTATCATGCTAAGAGGAGCGGGAAAAAGCAAAAAATTTCAGAATTGCACCTTGCAATGCGGAGAAATTACTGTTTGTGCATTTACAATATTCATTGATTTTTGCCATTGAAAAACGTCCAGAAATGATTGAAGGTACTGACTAAATGAAAGGAGCTGTCATCTCACTCTCTTTGAATCTTCTTTATCATGCTAAGAGGAGCAGGAAAAAGCAAAAAATTTCAGAACTGCACCTTGCAATGCGGAGAAATTACTGTTTGTGCATTTACAATATTCATTGATTTTTGCCATTGAAAAACGTCCAGAAATGATTGAAGCTACTGACTGAATGAAAGGAGCTGGCATCTCACTCTCTTTGAATCTTCTTTATCATGCTAAGAGGAGCAGGAAAAAGCAAAAAATTTCAGAATTGCACCTTGCAATGTGGAGAAATTACTGTTTGTGCATTTACAATATTCATTGATTTTTGCATTTGAAAAACATCATGTTATTCATATACCAGAAATGTTTGAAGCTACTGACTGAATGAAAGGAGCTGGCATCTCACTCTCTTTGAATCTTCTTTATCATGCTAAGAGGAGCAGGAAAAAGCAAAAAATTTCAGAATTGCACCTTGCAATGTGGAGAAATTACTGTTTGTGCATTTACAATATTCATTGATTTTTGCCATTGAAAAACATCATGTTATTCATATACCAGAAATGTTTGAAGCTACTGACTGAATGAAAGGAGCTGGCATCTCACTCTCTTTGAATCTTCTTTATCATGCTAAGAGGAGCAGGAAAAAGCAAAAAATTTCAGAATTGCACCTTGCAATGTGGAGAAATTACTGTTTGTGCATTTACAATATTCATTGATTTTTACCATTGAAAAACGTCCAGAAATGATTGAAGCTACTGACTGAATGAAAGTAGCTGGCATCTCACTCTCTTTGAATCTTCTTTATCATGCTAAGAGGAGCAGGAAAAAGCAAAAAATTTCAGACTTGCACCTTGCAATGCGGAGAAATTACTGTTTGTGCATTTACAATATTCATTGATTTTTGCCATTGAAAAACGTCCAGAAATGATTGAAGGTACTGACTGAATGAAAGGAGCTGGCATCTCACTCTCTTTGAATCTTCTTTATCATGCTAAGAGGAGCAGGAAAAAGCAAAAAATTTCAGAATTGCACCTTGCAATGCGGAGAAATTACTGTTTGTGCATTTACAATATTCATTGATTTTTGCCACTGAAAAACGTCCAGAAATGATTGAAGCTACTGACTGAATGAAAGGAGCTGGCATCTCACTCTCTTTGAATCTTCTTTATCATGCTAAGAGGAGCAGGAAAAAGCAAAAAATTTCAGAATTGCACCTTGCAATGCGGAGAAATTACAGTTTGTGCATTTACAATATTCATTGATTTTTGCCATTGAAAAACATCCAGAAATGATTGAAGCTACTGACTGAATGAAAGGAGCTGGCATCTCACTCTCTTTGAATCTTCTTTATCATGCTAAGAGGAGCAGGAAAAAGCAAAAAATTTCAGAATTGCACCTTGCAATGCGGAGAAATTACTGTTTGTGCATTTACAATATTCATTGATTTTTGCCATTGAAAAACATCATGTTATTCATATACCAGAAATGTTTGAAGCTACTGACTGAATGAAAGGAGCTGGCATCTCACTCTCTTTGAATCTTCTTTATCATGCTAAGAGGAGCAGGAAAAAGCAAAAAATTTCAGAATTGCACCTTGCAATGTGGAGAAATTACTGTTTGTGCATTTACAATATTCATTGATTTTTACCATTGAAAAACGTCCAGAAATGATTGAAGCTACTGACTGAATGAAAGTAGCTGGCATCTCACTCTCTTTGAATCTTCTTTATCATGCTAAGAGGAGCAGGAAAAAGCAAAAAATTTCAGACTTGCACCTTGCAATGCGGAGAAATTACTGTTTGTGCATTTACAATATTCATTGATTTTTGCCATTGAAAAACATCATGTTATTCATATACCAGAAATGTTTGAAGCTACTGACTGAATGAAAGGAGCTGGCATCTCACTCTCTTTGAATCTTCTTTATCATGCTAAGAGGAGCAGGAAAAAGCAAAAAATTTCAGAATTGCACCTTGCAATGCGGAGAAATTACTGTTTGTGCATTTACAATATTCATTGATTTTTGCCATTGAAAAACATCATGTTATTCATATACCAGAAATGTTTGAAGCTACTGACTGAATGAAAGGAGCTGGCATCTCACTCTCTTTGAATCTTCTTTATCATGCTAAGAGGAGCAGGAAAAAGCAAAAAATTTCAGAATTGCACCTTGCAATGCGGAGAAATTACTGTTTGTGCATTTACAATATTCATTGATTTTTGCCATTGAAAAACGTCCAGAAATGATTGAAGCTACTGACTGAATGAAAGGAGCTGGCATCTCACTCTCTTTGAATCTTCTTTATCATGCTAAGAGGAGCAGGAAAAATCAAAAAATTTCAGAATTGCACCTTGCAATGCGGAGAAATTACTGTTTGTGCATTTACAATATTCATTGATTTTTGCCATTGAAAAACGTCCAGAAATGATTGAAGGTACTGACTGAATGAAAGGAGCTGGCATCTCACTCTCTTTGAATCTTCTTTATCATGCTAAGAGGAGCAGGAAAAAGCAAAAAATTTCAGAATTGCACCTTGCAATGCGGAGAAATTACTGTTTGTGCATTTACAATATTCATTGATTTTTGCCACTGAAAAACGTCCAGAAATGATTGAAGCTACTGACTGAATGAAAGGAGCTGGCATCTCACTCTCTTTGAATCTTCTTTATCATGCTAAGAGGAGCAGGAAAAACAAAAAATTTCAGAATTGCACCTTGCAATGCGGAGAAATTACAGTTTGTGCATTTACAATATTCATTGATTTTTGCCATTGAAAAACATCCAGAAATGATTGAAGCTACTGACTGAATGAAAGGAGCTGGCATCTCACTCTCTTTGAATCTTCTTTATCATGCTAAGAGGAGCAGGAAAAAGCAAAAAATTTCAGAATTGCACCTTGCAATGCGGAGAAATTACTGTTTGTGCATTTACAATATTCATTGATTTTTGCCATTGAAAAACATCATGTTATTCATATACCAGAAATGTTTGAAGCTACTGACTGAATGAAAGGAGCTGGCATCTCACTCTCTTTGAATCTTCTTTATCATGCTAAGAGGAGCAGGAAAAAGCAAAAAATTTCAGAATTGCACCTTGCAATGTGGAGAAATTACTGTTTGTGCATTTACAATATTCATTGATTTTTACCATTGAAAAACGTCCAGAAATGATTGAAGCTACTGACTGAATGAAAGTAGCTGGCATCTCACTCTCTTTGAATCTTCTTTATCATGCTAAGAGGAGCAGGAAAAAGCAAAAAATTTCAGACTTGCACCTTGCAATGCGGAGAAATTACTGTTTGTGCATTTACAATATTCATTGATTTTTGCCATTGAAAAACATCATGTTATTCATATACCAGAAATGTTTGAAGCTACTGACTGAATGAAAGGAGCTGGCATCTCACTCTCTTTGAATCTTCTTTATCATGCTAAGAGGAGCAGGAAAAAGCAAAAAATTTCAGAATTGCACCTTGCAATGCGGAGAAATTACTGTTTGTGCATTTACAATATTCATTGATTTTTGCCATTGAAAAACGTCCAGAAATGATTGAAGCTACTGACTGAATGAAAGGAGCTGGCATCTCACTCTCTTTGAATCTTCTTTATCATGCTAAGAGGAGCAGGAAAAATCAAAAAATTTCAGAATTGCACCTTGCAATGCGGAGAAATTACTGTTTGTGCATTTACCATATTCATTGATTTTTGCCATTGAAAAACATGTTATTCATATACCAGAAATGTTTGAAGCTACTGACTGAATGAAAGGAGCTGGCACCTCACTCTCTTTCAATCTTCTTTATCATGCTAAGAGGAGCGGGAAAAAGCAAAAAATTTCAGAATTGCACCTTGCAATGCGGAGAAATTACTGTTTGTGCATTTACAATATTCATTGATTTTTGCCATTGAAAAACGTCCAGAAATGATTGAAGGTACTGACTAAATGAAAGGAGCTGTCATCTCACTCTCTTTGAATCTTCTTTATCATGCTAAGAGGAGCAGGAAAAAGCAAAAAATTTCAGAATTGCACCTTGCAATGCGGAGAAATTACTGTTTGTGCATTTACAATATTCATTGATTTTTGCCATTGAAAAACGTCCAGAAATGATTGAAGCTACTGACTGAATGAAAGGAGCTGGCATCTCACTCTCTTTGAATCTTCTTTATCATGCTAAGAGGAGCAGGAAAAAGCAAAAAATTTCAGAATTGCACCTTGCAATACGGAGAAATTACAGTTTGTGCATTTACAATATTCATTGATTTTTGCCATTGAAAAACATCCAGAAATGATTGAAGCTACTGACTGAATGAAAGGAGCTGGCATCTCACTCTCTTTGAATCTTCTTTATCATGCTAAGAGGAGCAGGAAAAAGCAAAAAATTTCAGACTTGCACCTTGCAATGCGGAGAAATTACTGTTTGTGCATTTACAATATTCATTGATTTTTGCCATTGAAAAACATCATGTTATTCATATACCAGAAATGTTTGAAGCTACTGACTGAATGAAAGGAGCTGGCATCTCACTCTCTTTGAATCTTCTTTATCATGCTAAGAGGAGCAGGAAAAAGCAAAAAATTTCAGAATTGCACCTTGCAATGCGGAGAAATTACTGTTTGTGCATTTACAATATTCATTGATTTTTGCCATTGAAAAACGTCCAGAAATGATTGAAGCTACTGACTGAATGAAAGTAGCTGGCATCTCACTCTCTTTGAATCTTCTTTATCATGCTAAGAGGAGCAGGAAAAAGCAAAAAATTTCAGACTTGCACCTTGCAATGCGGAGAAATTACTGTTTGTGCATTTACAATATTCATTGATTTTTGCCATTGAAAAACATCATGTTATTCATATACCAGAAATGTTTGAAGCTACTGACTGAATGAAAGGAGCTGGCATCTCACTCTCTTTGAATCTTCTTTATCATGCTAAGAGGAGCAGGAAAAAGCAAAAAATTTCAGAATTGCACCTTGCAATGCGGAGAAATTACTGTTTGTGCATTTACAATATTCATTGATTTTTGCCATTGAAAAACGTCCAGAAATGATTGAAGCTACTGACTGAATGAAAGGAGCTGGCATCTCACTCTCTTTGAATCTTCTTTATCATGCTAAGAGGAGCAGGAAAAATCAAAAAATTTCAGAATTGCACCTTGCAATGCGGAGAAATTACTGTTTGTGCATTTACCATATTCATTGATTTTTGCCATTGAAAAACATGTTATTCATATACCAGAAATGTTTGAAGCTACTGACTGAATGAAAGGAGCTGGCACCTCACTCTCTTTCAATCTTCTTTATCATGCTAAGAGGAGCGGGAAAAAGCAAAAAATTTCAGAATTGCACCTTGCAATGCGGAGAAATTACTGTTTGTGCATTTACAATATTCATTGATTTTTGCCATTGAAAAACGTCCAGAAATGATTGAAGGTACTGACTAAATGAAAGGAGCTGTCATCTCACTCTCTTTGAATCTTCTTTATCATGCTAAGAGGAGCAGGAAAAAGCAAAAAATTTCAGAATTGCACCTTGCAATGCGGAGAAATTACTGTTTGTGCATTTACAATATTCATTGATTTTTGCCATTGAAAAACGTCCAGAAATGATTGAAGCTACTGACTGAATGAAAGGAGCTGGCATCTCACTCTCTTTGAATCTTCTTTATCATGCTAAGAGGAGCAGGAAAAAGCAAAAAATTTCAGAATTGCACCTTGCAATACGGAGAAATTACAGTTTGTGCATTTACAATATTCATTGATTTTTGCCATTGAAAAACATCCAGAAATGATTGAAGCTACTGACTGAATGAAAGGAGCTGGCATCTCACTCTCTTTGAATCTTCTTTATCATGCTAAGAGGAGCAGGAAAAAGCAAAAAATTTCAGAATTGCACCTTGCAATGCGGAGAAATTACTGTTTGTGCATTTACAATATTCATTGATTTTTGCCATTGAAAAACGTCCAGAAATGATTGAAGCTACTGACTGAATGAAAGGAGCTGGCATCTCACTCTCTTTGAATCTTCTTTATCATGCTAAGAGGAGCAGGAAAAAGCAAAAAATTTCAGAATTGCACCTTGCAATGCGGAGAAATTACTGTTTGTGCATTTACAATATTCATTGATTTTTGCCATTGAAAAACATCGTTATTCATATACCAGAAATGTTTGAAGCTACTGACTGAATGAAAGGAGCTGACATCTCACTCTCTTTGAATCTTCTTTATCATGCTAAGAGGAGCAGGAAAAAGCAAAAAATTTCAGAATTGCACCTTGCAATGCGGAGAAATTACTGTTTGTGCATTTACAATATTCATTGATTTTTGCCATTGAAAAACGTCCAGAAATGATTGAAGCTACTGACTGAATGAAAGGAGCTGGCATCTCACTCTCTTTGAATCTTCTTTATCATGCTAAGAGGAGCAGGAAATAGCAAAAAATTTCAGACTTGCACCTTGCAATGCGGAGAAATTACTGTTTGTGCATTTACAATATTCATTGATTTTTGCCATTGAAAAACATCATGTTATTCATATACCAGAAATGTTTGAAGCTACTGACTGAATGAAAGGAGCTGGCATCTCACTCTCTTTGAATCTTCTTTATCATGCTAAGAGGAGCAGGAAAAAGCAAAAAATTTCAGAATTGCACCTTGCAATGCGGAGAAATTACTGTTTGTGCATTTACAATATTCATTGATTTTTGCCATTGAAAAACGTCCAGAAATGATTGAAGCTACTGACTGAATGAAAGGAGCTGGCATCTCACTCTCTTTGAATCTTCTTTATCATGCTAAGAGGAGCAGGAAAAATCAAAAAATTTCAGAATTGCACCTTGCAATGCGGAGAAATTACTGTTTGTGCATTTACCATATTCATTGATTTTTGCCATTGAAAAACATGTTATTCATATACCAGAAATGTTTGAAGCTACTGACTGAATGAAAGGAGCTGGCACCTCACTCTCTTTCAATCTTCTTTATCATGCTAAGAGGAGCGGGAAAAAGCAAAAAATTTCAGAATTGCACCTTGCAATGCGGAGAAATTACAGTTTGTGCATTTACAATATTCATTGATTTTTGCCATTGAAAAACATCCAGAAATGATTGAAGCTACTGACTGAATGAAAGGAGCTGGCATCTCACTCTCTTTGAATCTTCTTTATCATGCTAAGAGGAGCAGGAAAAAGCAAAAAATTTCAGAATTGCACCTTGCAATGCGGAGAAATTACTGTTTGTGCATTTACAATATTCATTGATTTTTGCCATTGAAAAACGTCCAGAAATGATTGAAGCTACTGACTGAATGAAAGGAGCTGGCATCTCACTCTCTTTGAATCTTCTTTATCATGCTAAGAGGAGCAGGAAAAAGCAAAAAATTTCAGAATTGCACCTTGCAATGCGGAGAAATTACTGTTTGTGCATTTACAATATTCATTGATTTTTGCCATTGAAAAACATCGTTATTCATATACCAGAAATGTTTGAAGCTACTGACTGAATGAAAGGAGCTGACATCTCACTCTCTTTGAATCTTCTTTATCATGCTAAGAGGAGCAGGAAAAAGCAAAAAATTTCAGAATTGCACCTTGCAATGCGGAGAAATTACTGTTTGTGCATTTACAATATTCATTGATTTTTGCCATTGAAAAACGTCCAGAAATGATTGAAGCTACTGACTGAATGAAAGGAGCTGGCATCTCACTCTCTTTGAATCTTCTTTATCATGCTAAGAGGAGCAGGAAAAAGCAAAAAATTTCAGAATTGCACCTTGCAATGCGGAGAAATTACTGTTTGTGCATTTACAATATTCATTGATTTTTGCCATTGAAAAACATCATGTTATTCATATACCAGAAATGTTTGAAGCTACTGACTGAATGAAAGGAGCTGGCATCTCACTCTCTTTGAATCTTCTTTATCATGCTAAGAGGAGCAGGAAAAAGCAAAAAATTTCAGAATTGCACCTTGCAATGTGGAGAAATTACTGTTTGTGCATTTACAATATTCATTGATTTTTGCCATTGAAAAACATCATGTTATTCATATACCAGAAATGTTTGAAGCTACTGACTGAATGAAAGGAGCTGGCATCTCACTCTCTTTGAATCTTCTTTATCATGCTAAGAGGAGCAGGAAAAAGCAAAAAATTTCAGAATTGCACCTTGCAATGTGGAGAAATTACTGTTTGTGCATTTACAATATTCATTGATTTTTACCATTGAAAAACGTCCAGAAATGATTGAAGCTACTGACTGAATGAAAGTAGCTGGCATCTCACTCTCTTTGAATCTTCTTTATCATGCTAAGAGGAGCAGGAAAAAGCAAAAAATTTCAGACTTGCACCTTGCAATGCGGAGAAATTACTGTTTGTGCATTTACAATATTCATTGATTTTTGCCATTGAAAAACGTCCAGAAATGATTGAAGGTACTGACTGAATGAAAGGAGCTGGCATCTCACTCTCTTTGAATCTTCTTTATCATGCTAAGAGGAGCAGGAAAAAGCAAAAAATTTCAGAATTGCACCTTGCAATGCGGAGAAATTACTGTTTGTGCATTTACAATATTCATTGATTTTTGCCACTGAAAAACGTCCAGAAATGATTGAAGCTACTGACTGAATGAAAGGAGCTGGCATCTCACTCTCTTTGAATCTTCTTTATCATGCTAAGAGGAGCAGGAAAAAGCAAAAAATTTCAGAATTGCACCTTGCAATGCGGAGAAATTACAGTTTGTGCATTTACAATATTCATTGATTTTTGCCATTGAAAAACATCCAGAAATGATTGAAGCTACTGACTGAATGAAAGGAGCTGGCATCTCACTCTCTTTGATTCTTCTTTATCATGCTAAGAGGAGCAGGAAAAAGCAAAAAATTTCAGAATTGCACCTTGCAATGCGGAGAAATTACTGTTTGTGCATTTACAATATTCATTGATTTTTGCCATTGAAAAACATCATGTTATTCATATACCAGAAATGTTTGAAGCTACTGACTGAATGAAAGGAGCTGGCATCTCACTCTCTTTGAATCTTCTTTATCATGCTAAGAGGAGCAGGAAAAAGCAAAAAATTTCAGAATTGCACCTTGCAATGTGGAGAAATTACTGTTTGTGCATTTACAATATTCATTGATTTTTACCATTGAAAAACGTCCAGAAATGATTGAAGCTACTGACTGAATGAAAGTAGCTGGCATCTCACTCTCTTTGAATCTTCTTTATCATGCTAAGAGGAGCAGGAAAAAGCAAAAAATTTCAGACTTGCACCTTGCAATGCGGAGAAATTACTGTTTGTGCATTTACAATATTCATTGATTTTTGCCATTGAAAAACATCATGTTATTCATATACCAGAAATGTTTGAAGCTACTGACTGAATGAAAGGAGCTGGCATCTCACTCTCTTTGAATCTTCTTTATCATGCTAAGAGGAGCAGGAAAAAGCAAAAAATTTCAGAATTGCACCTTGCAATGCGGAGAAATTACTGTTTGTGCATTTACAATATTCATTGATTTTTGCCATTGAAAAACATCATGTTATTCATATACCAGAAATGTTTGAAGCTACTGACTGAATGAAAGGAGCTGGCATCTCACTCTCTTTGAATCTTCTTTATCATGCTAAGAGGAGCAGGAAAAAGCAAAAAATTTCAGAATTGCACCTTGCAATGCGGAGAAATTACTGTTTGTGCATTTACAATATTCATTGATTTTTGCCATTGAAAAACGTCCAGAAATGATTGAAGCTACTGACTGAATGAAAGGAGCTGGCATCTCACTCTCTTTGAATCTTCTTTATCATGCTAAGAGGAGCAGGAAAAATCAAAAAATTTCAGAATTGCACCTTGCAAAGCGGAGAAATTACTGTTTGTGCATTTACAATATTCATTGATTTTTGCCATTGAAAAACATGTTATTCATATACCAGAAATGTTTGAAGCTACTGACTGAATGAAAGGAGCTGGCACCTCACTCTCTTTCAATCTTCTTTATCATGCTAAGAGGAGCGGGAAAAAGCAAAAAATTTCAGAATTGCACCTTGCAATGCGGAGAAATTACTGTTTGTGCATTTACAATATTCATTGATTTTTGCCATTGAAAAACGTCCAGAAATGATTGAAGGTACTGACTAAATGAAAGGAGCTGTCATCTCACTCTCTTTGAATCTTCTTTATCATGCTAAGAGGAGCAGGAAAAAGCAAAAAATTTCAGAATTGCACCTTGCAATGCGGAGAAATTACTGTTTGTGCATTTACAATATTCATTGATTTTTGCCATTGAAAAACGTCCAGAAATGATTGAAGCTACTGACTGAATGAAAGGAGCTGGCATCTCACTCTCTTTGAATCTTCTTTATCATGCTAAGAGGAGCAGGAAAAAGCAAAAAATTTCAGAATTGCACCTTGCAATACGGAGAAATTACAGTTTGTGCATTTACAATATTCATTGATTTTTGCCATTGAAAAACATCCAGAAATGATTGAAGCTACTGACTGAATGAAAGGAGCTGGCATCTCACTCTCTTTGAATCTTCTTTATCATGCTAAGAGGAGCAGGAAAAAGCAAAAAATTTCAGACTTGCACCTTGCAATGCGGAGAAATTACTGTTTGTGCATTTACAATATTCATTGATTTTTGCCATTGAAAAACATCATGTTATTCATATACCAGAAATGTTTGAAGCTACTGACTGAATGAAAGGAGCTGGCATCTCACTCTCTTTGAATCTTCTTTATCATGCTAAGAGGAGCAGGAAAAAGCAAAAAATTTCAGAATTGCACCTTGCAATGCGGAGAAATTACTGTTTGTGCATTTACAATATTCATTGATTTTTGCCATTGAAAAACGTCCAGAAATGATTGAAGCTACTGACTGAATGAAAGGAGCTGGCATCTCACTCTCTTTGAATCTTCTTTATCATGCTAAGAGGAGCAGGAAAAAGCAAAAAATTTCAGAATTGCACCTTGCAATGCGGAGAAATTACTGTTTGTGCATTTACAATATTCATTGATTTTTGCCATTGAAAAACATCATGTTATTCATATACCAGAAATGTTTGAAGCTACTGACTGAATGAAAGGAGCTGGCATCTCACTCTCTTTGAATCTTCTTTATCATGCTAAGAGGAGCAGGAAAAAGCAAAAAATTTCAGAATTGCACCTTGCAATGTGGAGAAATTACTGTTTGTGCATTTACAATATTCATTGATTTTTGCCATTGAAAAACATCATGTTATTCATATACCAGAAATGTTTGAAGCTACTGACTGAATGAAAGGAGCTGGCATCTCACTCTCTTTGAATCTTCTTTATCATGCTAAGAGGAGCAGGAAAAAGCAAAAAATTTCAGAATTGCACCTTGCAATGTGGAGAAATTACTGTTTGTGCATTTACAATATTCATTGATTTTTACCATTGAAAAACGTCCAGAAATGATTGAAGCTACTGACTGAATGAAAGTAGCTGGCATCTCACTCTCTTTGAATCTTCTTTATCATGCTAAGAGGAGCAGGAAAAAGCAAAAAATTTCAGACTTGCACCTTGCAATGCGGAGAAATTACTGTTTGTGCATTTACAATATTCATTGATTTTTGCCATTGAAAAACATCATGTTATTCATATACCAGAAATGTTTGAAGCTACTGACTGAATGAAAGGAGCTGGCATCTCACTCTCTTTGAATCTTCTTTATCATGCTAAGAGGAGCAGGAAAAAGCAAAAAATTTCAGAATTGCACCTTGCAATGTGGAGAAATTACTGTTTGTGCATTTACAATATTCATTGATTTTTACCATTGAAAAACGTCCAGAAATGATTGAAGCTACTGACTGAATGAAAGTAGCTGGCATCTCACTCTCTTTGAATCTTCTTTATCATGCTAAGAGGAGCAGGAAAAAGCAAAAAATTTCAGACTTGCACCTTGCAATGCGGAGAAATTACTGTTTGTGCATTTACAATATTCATTGATTTTTGCCATTGAAAAACATCATGTTATTCATATACCAGAAATGTTTGAAGCTACTGACTGAATCAAAGGAGCTGGCATCTCACTCTCTTTGAATCTTCTTTATCATGCTAAGAGGAGCAGGAAAAAGCAAAAAATTTCAGAATTGCACCTTGCAATGCGGAGAAATTACTGTTTGTGCATTTACAATATTCATTGATTTTTGCCATTGAAAAACGTCCAGAAATGATTGAAGCTACTGACTGAATGAAAGGATCTGGCATCTCACTCTCTTTGAATCTTCTTTATCATGCTAAGAGGAGCAGGAAAAAGCAAAAAATTTCAGAATTGCACCTTGCAATGCGGAGAAATTACTGTTTGTGCATTTACAATATTCATTGATTTTTGCCATTGAAAAACGTCCAGAAATGATTGAAGCTACTGATTGAATGAAAGGAGCTGGCATCTCACTCTCTTTGAATCTTCTTTATCATGCTAAGAGGAGCAGGAAAAAGCAAAAAATTTCAGAATTGCACCTTGCAATGCGGAGAAATTACTGTTTGTGCATTTACAATATTCATTGATTTTTGCCATTGAAAAACATGTTATTCATATACCAGAAATGTTTGAAGCTACTGACTGAATGAAAGGAGCTGGCACCTCACTCTCTTTGAATCTTCTTTATCATGCTAAGAGGAGCAGGAAAAAGCAAAAAATTTCAGAATTGCACCTTGCAATGCGGAGAAATTACTGTTTGTGCATTTACAATATTCATTGATTTTTGCCATTGAAAAACATCATGTTATTCATATACCAGAAATGTTTGAAGCTACTGACTGAATGAAAGGAGTTGGCATCTCACTCTCTTTGAATCTTCTTTATCATGCTAAGAGGAGCAGGAAAAAGCAAAAAATTTCAGAATTGCACCTTGCAATGCGGAGAAATTACTGTTTGTGCATTTACAATATTCATTGATTTTTGCCATTGAAAAACATCATGTTATTCATATACCAGAAATGTTTGAAGCTACTGACTGAATGAAAGGAGCTGGCATCTCACTCTCTTTGAATCTTCTTTATCATGCTAAGAGGAGCAGGAAAAAGCAAAAAATTTTAGAATTGCACATTGCAATGTGGAGAAATTACTGTTTGTGCATTTACAATATTCATTGATTTTTACCATTGAAAAACGTCCAGAAATGATTGAAGCTACTGACTGAATGAAAGTAGCTGGCATCTCACTCTCTTTGAATCTTCTTTATCATGCTAAGAGGAGCAGGAAAAAGCAAAAAATTTCAGACTTGCACCTTGCAATGCGGAGAAATTACTGTTTGTGCATTTACAATATTCATTGATTTTTGCCATTGAAAAACATCATGTTATTCATATTCCAGAAATGTTTGAAGCTACTGACTGAATGAAAGGAGCTGGCATCTCACTCTCTTTGAATCTTCTTTATCATGCTAAGAGGAGCAGGAAAAAGCAAAAAATTTCAGAATTGCACCTTGCAATGCGGAGAAATTACTGTTTGTGCATTTACAATATTCATTGATTTTTGCCATTGAAAAACGTCCAGAAATGATTGAAGCTACTGACTGAATGAAAGGAGCTGGCATCTCACTCTCTTTGAATCTTCTTTATCATGCTAAGAGGAGCAGGAAAAAGCAAAAAATTTCAGAATTGCACCTTGCAATGCGGAGAAATTACTGTTTGTGCATTTACAATATTCATTGATTTTTGCCATTGAAAAACGTCCAGAAATGATTGAAGCTACTGACTGAATGAAAGGAGCTGGCATCTCACTCTCTTTGAATCTTCTTTATCATGCTAAGAGGAGCAGGAAAAAGCAAAAAATTTCAGAATTGCACCTTGCAATGCGGAGAAATTACTGTTTGTGCATTTACAATATTCATTGATTTTAGCCATTGAAAAACATCATGTTATTCATATACCAGAAATGTTTGAAGCTACTGACTGAATGAAAGGAGCTGACATCTCACTCTCTTTGAATCTTCTTTATCATGCTAAGAGGAGCAGGAAAAAGCAAAAAATTTCAGAATTGCACCTTGCAATGCGGAGAAATTACTGTTTGTGCATTTACAATATTCATTGATTTTTGCCATTGAAAAACGTCCAGAAATGATTGAAGCTACTGACTGAATGAAAGGAGCTGGCATCTCACTCTCTTTGAATCTTCTTTATCATGCTAAGAGGAGCAGGAAAAAGCAAAAAATTTCAGAATTGCACCTTGCAATGCGGAGAAATTACTGTTTGTGCATTTACAATATTCATTGATTTTTGCCATTGAAAAACATCATGTTATTCATATACCAGAAATGTTTGAAGCTACTGACTGAATGAAAGGAGCTGGCATCTCACTCTCTTTGAATCTTCTTTATCATGCTAAGAGGAGCAGGAAAAAGCAAAAAATTTCAGAATTGCACCTTGCAATGTGGAGAAATTACTGTTTGTGCATTTACAATATTCATTGATTTTTGCCATTGAAAAACATCATGTTATTCATATACCAGAAATGTTTGAAGCTACTGACTGAATGAAAGGAGCTGGCATCTCACTCTCTTTGAATCTTCTTTATCATGCTAAGAGGAGCAGGAAAAAGCAAAAAATTTCAGAATTGCACCTTGCAATGTGGAGAAATTACTGTTTGTGCATTTACAATATTCATTGATTTTTACCATTGAAAAACGTCCAGAAATGATTGAAGCTACTGACTGAATGAAAGTAGCTGGCATCTCACTCTCTTTGAATCTTCTTTATCATGCTAAGCGGAGCAGGAAAAAGCAAAAAAATTTCAGACTTGCACCTTGCAATGCGGAGAAATTACTGTTTGTGCATTTACAATATTCATTGATTTTTGCCATTGAAAAACATCATGTTATTCATATACCAGAAATGTTTGAAGCTACTGACTGAATGAAAGGAGCTGGCATCTCACTCTCTTTGAATCTTCTTTATCATGCTAAGAGGAGCAGGAAAAAGCAAAAAATTTCAGAATTGCACCTTGCAATGCGGAGAAATTACTGTTTGTGCATTTACAATATTCATTGATTTTTGCCATTGAAAAACATCCAGAAATGATTGAAGCTACTGACTGAATGAAAGGAGCTGGCATCTCACTCTCTTTGAATCTTCTTTATCATGCTAAGAGGAGCAGGAAAAAGCAAAAAATTTCAGAATTGCACCTTGCAATGCGGAGAAATTACTGTTTGTGCATTTACAATATTCATTGATTTTTGCCATTGAAAAACATCATGTTATTCATATACCAGAAATGTTTGAAGCTACTGACTGAATGAAAGGAGCTGACATCTCACTCTCTTTGAATCTTCTTTATCATGCTAAGAGGAGCAGGAAAAAGCAAAAAATTTCAGAATTGCACCTTGCAATGCGGAGAAATTACTGTTTGTGCATTTACAATATTCATTGATTTTTGCCATTGAAAAACATCCAGAAATGATTGAAGCTACTGACTGAATGAAAGGAGCTGGCATCTCACTCTTTTTGAATCTTCTTTATCATGCTAAGAGGAGCAGGAAAAAGCAAAAAATTTCAGAATTGCACCTTGCAATGCGGAGAAATTACTGTTTGTGCATTTACAAT
Source organism: Phyllobates terribilis (assembly GCF_046119375.1). Taxonomy (NCBI): domain Eukaryota; kingdom Metazoa; phylum Chordata; class Amphibia; order Anura; family Dendrobatidae; genus Phyllobates; species Phyllobates terribilis. Next base: position 17,895 of record NW_027364927.1, on the reverse strand, counting down.
ATTCATTGATTTTTGCCATTGAAAAACATCATGTTATTCATATACCAGAAATGTTTGAAGCTACTGACTGAATGAAAGGAGCTGGCATCTCACTCTCTTTGAATCTTCTTTATCATGCTAAGAGGAGCAGGAAAAAGCAAAAAATTTCAGAATTGCACCTTGCAATGCGGAGAAATTACTGTTTGTGCATTTACAATATTCATTGATTTTTGCCATTGAAAAACATCATGTTATTCATATACCAGAAATGTTTGAAGCTACTGACTGAATGAAAGGAGCTGGCATCTCACTCTCTTTGAATCTTCTTTATCATGCTAAGAGGAGCAGGAAAAAGCAAAAAATTTCAGAATTGCACCTTGCAATGTGGAGAAATTACTGTTTGTGCATTTACAATATTCATTGATTTTTACCATTGAAAAACGTCCAGAAATGATTGAAGCTACTGACTGCATGAAAGTAACTGGCATCTCACTCTCTTTGAATCTTCTTTATCATGCTAAGAGGAGCAGGAAAAAGCAAAAAATTTCAGACTTGCACCTTGCAATGCGGAGAAATTACTGTTTGTGCATTTACAATATTCATTGATTTTTGCCATTGAAAAACATCATGTTATTCATATACCAGAAATGTTTGAAGCTACTGACTGAATGAAAGGAGCTGGCATCTCACTCTCTTTGAATCTTCTTTATCATGCTAAGAGGAGCAGGAAAAAGCAAAAAATTTCAGAATTGCACCTTGCAATGCGGAGAAATTACTGTTTGTGCATTTACAATATTCATTGATTTTTGCCATTGAAAAACGTCCAGAAATGATTGAAGCTACTGACTGAATGAAAGGAGCTGGCATCTCACTCTCTTTGAATCTTCTTTATCATGCTAAGAGGAGCAGGAAAAAGCAAAAAATTTCAGACTTGCACCTTGCAATGCGGAGAAATTACTGTTTGTGCATTTACAATATTCATTGATTTTTGCCATTGAAAAACATGTTTTTCATATACCAGAAATGTTTGAAGCTACTGACTGAATGAAAGGAGCTGGCATCTCACTCTCTTTGAATCTTCTTTATCATGCTAGGATTAACAGGAAAAAGCAAAAAATTTCAGAATTGCACCTTGCAATGTGGAGATATTACTGTTTGTGCATTTACAATATTCATTGATTTTTGCCATTGAAAAACATGTTTTTCATATACCAGAAATGTTTGAAGCTACTGACTGAATGAAATTAGCTGGCATCTCACTCTCTTTGAATCTTCTTTATCATGCTAGGATTAACAGGAAAAAGCTAAAAATTTCAGAATTGCACCGTGCAATGTGGAGATATTACTGTTTGTGCATTTACAATATTCATTGATTTTTGCCATTGAAAAACATGTTTTTCATATACCAGAAATGTTTGAAGCTACTGACTGAATGAAAGGAGCTGACATCTCACTCTCTTTGAATCTTCTTTATCATGCTAGGATTAACAGGAAAAAGCAAAAAATTTCAGAATTGCACCTTGCAATGTGGAGATATTACTGTTTGTGCATTTACAATATTCATTGATTTTTGCCATTGAAAAACATCATGTTATTCATATACCAGAAATGTTTGAAGCTACTGACTGAATGAAAGGAGCTGACATCTCACTCTCTTTGAATCTTCTTTATCATGCTAAGAGGAGCAGGAAAAAGCAAAAAATTTCAGAATTGCACCTTGCAATGCGGAGAAATTACTGTTTGTGCATTTACAATATTCATTGATTTTTGCCATTGAAAAACGTCCAGAAATGATTGAAGCTACTGACTGAATGAAAGGAGCTGGCATCTCACTCTCTTTGAATCTTCTTTATCATGCTAAGAGGAGCAGGAAAAAGCAAAAAATTTCAGAATTGCACCTTGCAATGCGGAGAAATTACTGTTTGTGCATTTACAATATTCATTGATTTTTGCCATTGAAAAACATCATGTTATTCATATACCAGAAATGTTTGAAGCTACTGACTGAATGAAAGGAGCTGGCATCTCACTCTCTTTGAATCTTCTTTATCATGCTAAGAGGAGCAGGAAAAAGCAAAAAATTTCAGAATTGCACCTTGCAATGTGGAGAAATTACTGTTTGTGCATTTACAATATTCATTGATTTTTGCCATTGAAAAACATCATGTTATTCATATACCAGAAATGTTTGAAGCTACTGACTGAATGAAAGGAGCTGGCATCTCACTCTCTTTGAATCTTCTTTATCATGCTAAGAGGAGCAGGAAAAAGCAAAAAATTTCAGAATTGCACCTTGCAATGTGGAGAAATTACTGTTTGTGCATTTACAATATTCATTGATTTTTACCATTGAAAAACGTCCAGAAATGATTGAAGCTACTGACTGAATGAAAGTAGCTGGCATCTCACTCTCTTTGAATCTTCTTTATCATGCTAAGAGGAGCAGGAAAAAGCAAAAAATTTCAGACTTGCACCTTGCAATGCGGAGAAATTACTGTTTGTGCATTTACAATATTCATTGATTTTTGCCATTGAAAAACGTCCAGAAATGATTGAAGGTACTGACTGAATGAAAGGAGCTGGCATCTCACTCTCTTTGAATCTTCTTTATCATGCTAAGAGGAGCAGGAAAAAGCAAAAAATTTCAGAATTGCACCTTGCAATGCGGAGAAATTACTGTTTGTGCATTTACAATATTCATTGATTTTTGCCACTGAAAAACGTCCAGAAATGATTGAAGCTACTGACTGAATGAAAGGAGCTGGCATCTCACTCTCTTTGAATCTTCTTTATCATGCTAAGAGGAGCAGGAAAAAGCAAAAAATTTCAGAATTGCACCTTGCAATGCGGAGAAATTACAGTTTGTGCATTTACAATATTCATTGATTTTTGCCATTGAAAAACATCCAGAAATGATTGAAGCTACTGACTGAATGAAAGGAGCTGGCATCTCACTCTCTTTGAATCTTCTTTATCATGCTAAGAGGAGCAGGAAAAAGCAAAAAATTTCAGAATTGCACCTTGCAATGCGGAGAAATTACTGTTTGTGCATTTACAATATTCATTGATTTTTGCCATTGAAAAACATCATGTTATTCATATACCAGAAATGTTTGAAGCTACTGACTGAATGAAAGGAGCTGGCATCTCACTCTCTTTGAATCTTCTTTATCATGCTAAGAGGAGCAGGAAAAAGCAAAAAATTTCAGAATTGCACCTTGCAATGTGGAGAAATTACTGTTTGTGCATTTACAATATTCATTGATTTTTACCATTGACAAACGTCCAGAAATGATTGAAGCTACTGACTGAATGAAAGTAGCTGGCATCTCACTCTCTTTGAATCTTCTTTATCATGCTAAGAGGAGCAGGAAAAAGCAAAAAATTTCAGACTTGCACCTTGCAATGCGGAGAAATTACTGTTTGTGCATTTACAATATTCATTGATTTTTGCCATTGAAAAACATCATGTTATTCATATACCAGAAATGTTTGAAGCTACTGACTGAATGAAAGGAGCTGGCATCTCACTCTCTTTGAATCTTCTTTATCATGCTAAGAGGAGCAGGAAAAAGCAAAAAATTTCAGAATTGCACCTTGCAATGCGGAGAAATTACTGTTTGTGCATTTACAATATTCATTGATTTTTGCCATTGAAAAACATCATGTTATTCATATACCAGAAATGTTTGAAGCTACTGACTGAATGAAAGGAGCTGGCATCTCACTCTCTTTGAATCTTCTTTATCATGCTAAGAGGAGCAGGAAAAAGCAAAAAATTTCAGAATTGCACCTTGCAATGCGGAGAAATTACTGTTTGTGCATTTACAATATTCATTGATTTTTGCCATTGAAAAACGTCCAGAAATGATTGAAGCTACTGACTGAATGAAAGGAGCTGGCATCTCACTCTCTTTGAATCTTCTTTATCATGCTAAGAGGAGCAGGAAAAAGCAAAAAATTTCAGACTTGCACCTTGCAATGCGGAGAAATTACTGTTTGTGCATTTACAATATTCATTGATTTTTGCCATTGAAAAACATGTTTTTCATATACCAGAAATGTTTGAAGCTACTGACTGAATGAAAGGAGCTGGCATCTCACTCTCTTTGAATCTTCTTTATCATGCTAGGATTAACAGGAAAAAGCAAAAAATTTCAGAATTGCACCTTGCAATGTGGAGATATTACTGTTTGTGCATTTACAATATTCATTGATTTTTGCCATTGAAAAACATGTTTTTCATATACCAGAAATGTTTGAAGCTACTGACTGAATGAAAGGAGCTGGCATCTCACTCTCTTTGAATCTTCTTTATCATGCTAGGATTAACAGGAAAAAGCTAAAAATTTCAGAATTGCACCGTGCAATGTGGAGATATTACTGTTTGTGCATTTACAATATTCATTGATTTTTGCCATTGAAAAACATGTTTTTCATATACCAGAAATGTTTGAAGCTACTGACTGAATGAAAGGAGCTGACATCTCACTCTCTTTGAATCTTCTTTATCATGCTAGGATTAACAGGAAAAAGCAAAAAATTTCAGAATTGCACCTTGCAATTTGGAGATATTACTGTTTGTGCATTTACAATATTCATTGATTTTTGCCATTGAAAAACATCATGTTATTCATATACCAGAAATGTTTGAAGCTACTGACTGAATGAAAGGAGCTGACATCTCACTCTCTTTGAATCTTCTTTATCATGCTAAGAGGAGCAGGAAAAAGCAAAAAATTTCAGAATTGCACCTTGCAATGCGGAGAAATTACTGTTTGTGCATTTACAATATTCATTGATTTTTGCCATTGAAAAACGTCCAGAAATGATTGAAGCTACTGACTGAATGAAAGGAGCTGGCATCTCACTCTCTTTGAATCTTCTTTATCATGCTAAGAGGAGCAGGAAAAAGCAAAAAATTTCAGAATTGCACCTTGCAATGCGGAGAAATTACTGTTTGTGCATTTACAATATTCATTGATTTTTGCCATTGAAAAACATCATGTTATTCATATACCAGAAATGTTTGAAGCTACTGACTGAATGAAAGGAGCTGGCATCTCACTCTCTTTGAATATTCTTTATCATGCTAAGAGGAGCAGGAAAAAGCAAAAAATTTCAGAATTGCACCTTGCAATGTGGAGAAATTACTGTTTGTGCATTTACAATATTCATTGATTTTTGCCATTGAAAAACATCATGTTATTCATATACCAGAAATGTTTGAAGCTACTGACTGAATGAAAGGAGCTGGCATCTCACTCTCTTTGAATCTTCTTTATCATGCTAAGAGGAGCAGGAAAAAGCAAAAAATTTCAGAATTGCACCTTGCAATGTGGAGAAATTACTGTTTGTGCATTTACAATATTCATTGATTTTTGCCATTGAAAAACATCATGTTATTCATATACCAGAAATGTTTGAAGCTACTGACTGAATGAAAGGAGCTGGCATCTCACTCTCTTTGAATCTTCTTTATCATGCTAAGAGGAGCAGGAAAAAGCAAAAAATTTCAGAATTGCACCTTGCAATGTGGAGAAATTACTGTTTGTGCATTTACAATATTCATTGATTTTTACCATTGAAAAACGTCCAGAAATGATTGAAGCTACTGACTGAATGAAAGTAGCTGGCATCTCACTCTCTTTGAATCTTCTTTATCATGCTAAGAGGAGCAGGAAAAAGCAAAAAATTTCAGACTTGCACCTTGCAATGCGGAGAAATTACTGTTTGTGCATTTACAATATTCATTGATTTTTGCCATTGAAAAACGTCCAGAAATGATTGAAGGTACTGACTGAATGAAAGGAGCTGGCATCTCACTCTCTTTGAATCTTCTTTATCATGCTAAGAGGAGCAGGAAAAAGCAAAAAATTTCAGAATTGCACCTTGCAATGCGGAGAAATTACTGTTTGTGCATTTACAATATTCATTGATTTTTGCCACTGAAAAACGTCCAGAAATGATTGAAGCTACTGACTGAATGAAAGGAGCTGGCATCTCACTCTCTTTGAATCTTCTTTATCATGCTAAGAGGAGCAGGAAAAAGCAAAAAATTTCAGAATTGCACCTTGCAATGCGGAGAAATTACAGTTTGTGCATTTACAATATTCATTGATTTTTGCCATTGAAAAACATCCAGAAATGATTGAAGCTACTGACTGAATGAAAGGAGCTGGCATCTCACTCTCTTTGAATCTTCTTTATCATGCTAAGAGGAGCAGGAAAAAGCAAAAAATTTCAGAATTGCACCTTGCAATGCGGAGAAATTACTGTTTGTGCATTTACAATATTCATTGATTTTTGCCATTGAAAAACATCATGTTATTCATATACCAGAAATGTTTGAAGCTACTGACTGAATGAAAGGAGCTGGCATCTCACTCTCTTTGAATCTTCTTTATCATGCTAAGAGGAGCAGGAAAAAGCAAAAAATTTCAGAATTGCACCTTGCAATGTGGAGAAATTACTGTTTGTGCATTTACAATATTCATTGATTTTTACCATTGACAAACGTCCAGAAATGATTGAAGCTACTGACTGAATGAAAGTAGCTGGCATCTCACTCTCTTTGAATCTTTTTTATCATGCTAAGAGGAGCAGGAAAAAGCAAAAAATTTCAGACTTGCACCTTGCAATGCGGAGAAATTACTGTTTGTGCATTTACAATATTCATTGATTTTTGCCATTGAAAAACATGTTATTCATATACCAGAAATGTTTGAAGCTACTGACTGAATGAAAGGAGCTGGCATCTCACTCTCTTTGAATCTTCTTTATCATGCTAGGATTAACAGGAAAAAGCAAAAAATTTCAGAATTGCACCTTGCAATGTGGAGATATTACTGTTTGTGCATTTACAATATTCATTGATTTTTGCCATTGAAAAACATGTTTTTCATATACCAGAAATGTTTGAAGCTACTGACTGAATGAAAGGAGCTGGCATCTCACTCTCTTTGAATCTTCTTTATCATGCTAGGATTAACAGGAAAAAGCTAAAAATTTCAGAATTGCACCGTGCAATGTGGAGATATTACTGTTTGTGCATTTACAATATTCATTGATTTTTGCCATTGAAAAACATGTTTTTCATATACCAGAAATGTTTGAAGCTACTGACTGAATGAAAGGAGCTGACATCTCACTCTCTTTGAATCTTCTTTATCATGCTAGGATTAACAGGAAAAAGCAAAAAATTTCAGAATTGCACCTTGCAATGTGGAGATATTACTGTTTGTGCATTTACAATATTCATTGATTTTTGCCATTGAAAAACATCATGTTATTCATATACCAGAAATGTTTGAAGCTACTGACTGAATGAAAGGAGCTGACATCTCACTCTCTTTGAATCTTCTTTATCATGCTAAGAGGAGCAGGAAAAAGCAAAAAATTTCAGAATTGCACCTTGCAATGCGGAGAAATTACTGTTTGTGCATTTACAATATTCATTGATTTTTGCCATTGAAAAACGTCCAGAAATGATTGAAGCTACTGACTGAATGAAAGGAGCTGGCATCTCACTCTCTTTGAATCTTCTTTATCATGCTAAGAGGAGCAGGAAAAAGCAAAAAATTTCAGAATTGCACCTTGCAATGCGGAGAAATTACTGTTTGTGCATTTACAATATTCATTGATTTTTGCCATTGAAAAACATCATGTTATTCATATACCAGAAATGTTTGAAGCTACTGACTGAATGAAAGGAGCTGGCATCTCACTCTCTTTGAATCTTCTTTATCATGCTAAGAGGAGCAGGAAAAAGCAAAAAATTTCAGAATTGCACCTTGTAATGTGGAGAAATTACTGTTTGTGCATTTACAATATTCATTGATTTTTGCCATTGAAAAACATCATGTTATTCATATACCAGAAATGTTTGAAGCTACTGACTGAATGAAAGGAGCTGGCATCTCACTCTCTTTGAATCTTCTTTATCATGCTAAGAGGAGCAGGAAAAAGCAAAAAATTTCAGAATTGCACCTTGCAATGTGGAGAAATTACTGTTTGTGCATTTACAATATTCATTGATTTTTACCATTGAAAAACGTCCAGAAATGATTGAAGCTACTGACTGAATGAAAGTAGCTGGCATCTCACTCTCTTTGAATCTTCTTTATCATGCTAAGAGGAGCAGGAAAAAGCAAAAAATTTCAGACTTGCACCTTGCAATGCGGAGAAATTACTGTTTGTGCATTTACAATATTCATTGATTTTTGCCATTGAAAAACGTCCAGAAATGATTGAAGGTACTGACTGAATGAAAGGAGCTGGCATCTCACTCTCTTTGAATCTTCTTTATCATGCTAAGAGGAGCAGGAAAAAGCAAAAAATTTCAGAATTGCACCTTGCAATGCGGAGAAATTACTGTTTGTGCATTTACAATATTCATTGATTTTTGCCACTGAAAAACGTCCAGAAATGATTGAAGCTACTGACTGAATGAAAGGAGCTGGCATCTCACTCTCTTTGAATCTTCTTTATCATGCTAAGAGGAGCAGGAAAAAGCAAAAAATTTCAGAATTGCACCTTGCAATGCGGAGAAATTACAGTTTGTGCATTTACAATATTCATTGATTTTTGCCATTGAAAAACATCCAGAAATGATTGAAGCTACTGACTGAATGAAAGGAGCTGGCATCTCACTCTCTTTGAATCTTCTTTATCATGCTAAGAGGAGCAGGAAAAAGCAAAAAATTTCAGAATTGCACCTTGCAATGCGGAGAAATTACTGTTTGTGCATTTACAATATTCATTGATTTTTGCCATTGAAAAACATCATGTTATTCATATACCAGAAATGTTTGAAGCTACTGACTGAATGAAAGGAGCTGGCATCTCACTCTCTTTGAATCTTCTTTATCATGCTAAGAGGAGCAGGAAAAAGCAAAAAATTTCAGAATTGCACCTTGCAATGTGGAGAAATTACTGTTTGTGCATTTACAATATTCATTGATTTTTCCATTGACAAACGTCCAGAAATGATTGAAGCTACTGACTGAATGAAAGTAGCTGGCATCTCACTCTCTTTGAATCTTTTTTATCATGCTAAGAGGAGCAGGAAAAAGCAAAAAATTTCAGACTTGCACCTTGCAATGCGGAGAAATTACTGTTTGTGCATTTACAATATTCATTGATTTTTGCCATTGAAAAACATGTTATTCATATACCAGAAATGTTTGAAGCTACTGACTGAATGAAAGGAGCTGGCATCTCACTCTCTTTGAATCTTCTTTATCATGCTAAGAGGAGCAGGAAAAAGCAAAAAATTTCAGAATTGCACCTTGCAATGCGGAGAAATTACTGTTTGTGCATTTACAATATTCATTGATTTTTGCCATTGAAAAACATCATGTTATTCATATACCAGAAATGTTTGAAGCTACTGACTGAATGAAAGGAGCTGACATCTCACTCTCTTTGAATCTTCTTTATCATGCTAAGAGGAGCAGGAAAAAGCAAAAAATTTCAGAATTGCACCTTGCAATGCGGAGAAATTACTGTTTGTGCATTTACAATATTCATTGATTTTTGCCATTGAAAAACGTCCAGAAATGATTGAAGCTACTGACTGAATGAAAGGAGCTGGCATCTCACTCTCTTTGAATCTTCTTTATCATGCTAAGAGGAGCAGGAAAAAGCAAAAAATTTCAGAATTGCACCTTGCAATGCGGAGAAATTACTGTTTGTGCATTTACAATATTCATTGATTTTTGCCATTGAAAAACATCATGTTATTCATATACCAGAAATGTTTGAAGCTACTGACTGAATGAAAGGAGCTGGCATCTCACTCTCTTTGAATCTTCTTTATCATGCTAAGAGGAGCAGGAAAAAGCAAAAAATTTCAGAATTGCACCTTGCAATGTGGAGAAATTACTGTTTGTGCATTTACAATATTCATTGATTTTTGCCATTGAAAAACATCATGTTATTCATATACCAGAAATGTTTGAAGCTACTGACTGAATGAAAGGAGCTGGCATCTCACTCTCTTTGAATCTTCTTTATCATGCTAAGAGGAGCAGGAAAAAGCAAAAAATTTCAGAATTGCACCTTGCAATGTGGAGAAATTACTGTTTGTGCATTTACAATATTCATTGATTTTTACCATTGAAAAACGTCCAGAAATGATTGAAGCTACTGACTGAATGAAAGTAGCTGGCATCTCACTCTCTTTGAATCTTCTTTATCATGCTAAGCGGAGCAGGAAAAAGCAAAAAAATTTCAGACTTGCACCTTGCAATGCGGAGAAATTACTGTTTGTGCATTTACAATATTCATTGATTTTTGCCATTGAAAAACATCATGTTATTCATATACCAGAAATGTTTGAAGCTACTGACTGAATGAAAGGAGCTGGCATCTCACTCTCTTTGAATCTTCTTTATCATGCTAAGAGGAGCAGGAAAAAGCAAAAAATTTCAGAATTGCACCTTGCAATGCGGAGAAATTACTGTTTGTGCATTTACAATATTCATTGATTTTTGCCATTGAAAAACATCCAGAAATGATTGAAGCTACTGACTGAATGAAAGGAGCTGGCATCTCACTCTCTTTGAATCTTCTTTATCATGCTAAGAGGAGCAGGAAAAAGCAAAAAATTTCAGAATTGCACCTTGCAATGCGGAGAAATTACTGTTTGTGCATTTACAATATTCATTGATTTTTGCCATTGAAAAACATCATGTTATTCATATACCAGAAATGTTTGAAGCTACTGACTGAATGAAAGGAGCTGACATCTCACTCTCTTTGAATCTTCTTTATCATGCTAAGAGGAGCAGGAAAAAGCAAAAAATTTCAGAATTGCACCTTGCAATGCGGAGAAATTACTGTTTGTGCATTTACAATATTCATTGATTTTTGCCATTGAAAAACATCCAGAAATGATTGAAGCTACTGACTGAATGAAAGGAGCTGGCATCTCACTCTTTTTGAATCTTCTTTATCATGCTAAGAGGAGCAGGAAAAAGCAAAAAATTTCAGAATTGCACCTTGCAATGCGGAGAAATTACTGTTTGTGCATTTACAATATTCATTGATTTTTGCCATTGAAAAACATCATGTTATTCATATACCAGAAATGTTTGAAGCTACTGACTGAATGAAAGGAGCTGGCATCTCACTCTCTTTGAATCTTCTTTATCATGCTAAGAGGAGCAGGAAAAAGCAAAAAATTTCAGAATTGCACCTTGCAATGCGGAGAAATTACTGTTTGTGCATTTACAATATTCATTGATTTTTGCCATTGAAAAACATCATGTTATTCATATACCAGAAATGTTTGAAGCTACTGACTGAATGAAAGGAGCTGGCATCTCACTCTCTTTGAATCTTCTTTATCATGCTAAGAGGAGCAGGAAAAAGCAAAAAATTTCAGAATTGCACCTTGCAATGTGGAGAAATTACTGTTTGTGCATTTACAATATTCATTGATTTTTACCATTGAAAAACGTCCAGAAATGATTGAAGCTACTGACTGCATGAAAGTAACTGGCATCTCACTCTCTTTGAATCTTCTTTATCATGCTAAGAGGAGCAGGAAAAAGCAAAAAATTTCAGACTTGCACCTTGCAATGCGGAGAAATTACTGTTTGTGCATTTACAATATTCATTGATTTTTGCCATTGAAAAACATCATGTTATTCATATACCAGAAATGTTTGAAGCTACTGACTGAATGAAAGGAGCTGGCATCTCACTCTCTTTGAATCTTCTTTATCATGCTAAGAGGAGCAGGAAAAAGCAAAAAATTTCAGAATTGCACCTTGCAATGCGGAGAAATTACTGTTTGTGCATTTACAATATTCATTGATTTTTGCCATTGAAAAACGTCCAGAAATGATTGAAGCTACTGACTGAATGAAAGGAGCTGGCATCTCACTCTCTTTGAATCTTCTTTATCATGCTAAGAGGAGCAGGAAAAAGCAAAAAATTTCAGACTTGCACCTTGCAATGCGGAGAAATTACTGTTTGTGCATTTACAATATTCATTGATTTTTGCCATTGAAAAACATGTTTTTCATATACCAGAAATGTTTGAAGCTACTGACTGAATGAAAGGAGCTGGCATCTCACTCTCTTTGAATCTTCTTTATCATGCTAGGATTAACAGGAAAAAGCAAAAAATTTCAGAATTGCACCTTGCAATGTGGAGATATTACTGTTTGTGCATTTACAATATTCATTGATTTTTGCCATTGAAAAACATGTTTTTCATATACCAGAAATGTTTGAAGCTACTGACTGAATGAAATTAGCTGGCATCTCACTCTCTTTGAATCTTCTTTATCATGCTAGGATTAACAGGAAAAAGCTAAAAATTTCAGAATTGCACCGTGCAATGTGGAGATATTACTGTTTGTGCATTTACAATATTCATTGATTTTTGCCATTGAAAAACATGTTTTTCATATACCAGAAATGTTTGAAGCTACTGACTGAATGAAAGGAGCTGACATCTCACTCTCTTTGAATCTTCTTTATCATGCTAGGATTAACAGGAAAAAGCAAAAAATTTCAGAATTGCACCTTGCAATGTGGAGATATTACTGTTTGTGCATTTACAATATTCATTGATTTTTGCCATTGAAAAACATCATGTTATTCATATACCAGAAATGTTTGAAGCTACTGACTGAATGAAAGGAGCTGACATCTCACTCTCTTTGAATCTTCTTTATCATGCTAAGAGGAGCAGGAAAAAGCAAAAAATTTCAGAATTGCACCTTGCAATGCGGAGAAATTACTGTTTGTGCATTTACAATATTCATTGATTTTTGCCATTGAAAAACGTCCAGAAATGATTGAAGCTACTGACTGAATGAAAGGAGCTGGCATCTCACTCTCTTTGAATCTTCTTTATCATGCTAAGAGGAGCAGGAAAAAGCAAAAAATTTCAGAATTGCACCTTGCAATGCGGAGAAATTACTGTTTGTGCATTTACAATATTCATTGATTTTTGCCATTGAAAAACATCATGTTATTCATATACCAGAAATGTTTGAAGCTACTGACTGAATGAAAGGAGCTGGCATCTCACTCTCTTTGAATCTTCTTTATCATGCTAAGAGGAGCAGGAAAAAGCAAAAAATTTCAGAATTGCACCTTGCAATGTGGAGAAATTACTGTTTGTGCATTTACAATATTCATTGATTTTTGCCATTGAAAAACATCATGTTATTCATATACCAGAAATGTTTGAAGCTACTGACTGAATGAAAGGAGCTGGCATCTCACTCTCTTTGAATCTTCTTTATCATGCTAAGAGGAGCAGGAAAAAGCAAAAAATTTCAGAATTGCACCTTGCAATGTGGAGAAATTACTGTTTGTGCATTTACAATATTCATTGATTTTTACCATTGAAAAACGTCCAGAAATGATTGAAGCTACTGACTGAATGAAAGTAGCTGGCATCTCACTCTCTTTGAATCTTCTTTATCATGCTAAGAGGAGCAGGAAAAAGCAAAAAATTTCAGACTTGCACCTTGCAATGCGGAGAAATTACTGTTTGTGCATTTACAATATTCATTGATTTTTGCCATTGAAAAACGTCCAGAAATGATTGAAGGTACTGACTGAATGAAAGGAGCTGGCATCTCACTCTCTTTGAATCTTCTTTATCATGCTAAGAGGAGCAGGAAAAAGCAAAAAATTTCAGAATTGCACCTTGCAATGCGGAGAAATTACTGTTTGTGCATTTACAATATTCATTGATTTTTGCCACTGAAAAACGTCCAGAAATGATTGAAGCTACTGACTGAATGAAAGGAGCTGGCATCTCACTCTCTTTGAATCTTCTTTATCATGCTAAGAGGAGCAGGAAAAAGCAAAAAATTTCAGAATTGCACCTTGCAATGCGGAGAAATTACAGTTTGTGCATTTACAATATTCATTGATTTTTGCCATTGAAAAACATCCAGAAATGATTGAAGCTACTGACTGAATGAAAGGAGCTGGCATCTCACTCTCTTTGAATCTTCTTTATCATGCTAAGAGGAGCAGGAAAAAGCAAAAAATTTCAGAATTGCACCTTGCAATGCGGAGAAATTACTGTTTGTGCATTTACAATATTCATTGATTTTTGCCATTGAAAAACATCATGTTATTCATATACCAGAAATGTTTGAAGCTACTGACTGAATGAAAGGAGCTGGCATCTCACTCTCTTTGAATCTTCTTTATCATGCTAAGAGGAGCAGGAAAAAGCAAAAAATTTCAGAATTGCACCTTGCAATGTGGAGAAATTACTGTTTGTGCATTTACAATATTCATTGATTTTTACCATTGACAAACGTCCAGAAATGATTGAAGCTACTGACTGAATGAAAGTAGCTGGCATCTCACTCTCTTTGAATCTTCTTTATCATGCTAAGAGGAGCAGGAAAAAGCAAAAAATTTCAGACTTGCACCTTGCAATGCGGAGAAATTACTGTTTGTGCATTTACAATATTCATTGATTTTTGCCATTGAAAAACATCATGTTATTCATATACCAGAAATGTTTGAAGCTACTGACTGAATGAAAGGAGCTGGCATCTCACTCTCTTTGAATCTTCTTTATCATGCTAAGAGGAGCAGGAAAAAGCAAAAAATTTCAGAATTGCACCTTGCAATGCGGAGAAATTACTGTTTGTGCATTTACAATATTCATTGATTTTTGCCATTGAAAAACATCATGTTATTCATATACCAGAAATGTTTGAAGCTACTGACTGAATGAAAGGAGCTGGCATCTCACTCTCTTTGAATCTTCTTTATCATGCTAAGAGGAGCAGGAAAAAGCAAAAAATTTCAGAATTGCACCTTGCAATGCGGAGAAATTACTGTTTGTGCATTTACAATATTCATTGATTTTTGCCATTGAAAAACGTCCAGAAATGATTGAAGCTACTGACTGAATGAAAGGAGCTGGCATCTCACTCTCTTTGAATCTTCTTTATCATGCTAAGAGGAGCAGGAAAAAAGCAAAAAATTTCAGACTTGCACCTTGCAATGCGGAGAAATTACTGTTTGTGCATTTACAATATTCATTGATTTTTGCCATTGAAAAACATGTTTTTCATATACCAGAAATGTTTGAAGCTACTGACTGAATGAAAGGAGCTGGCATCTCACTCTCTTTGAATCTTCTTTATCATGCTAGGATTAACAGGAAAAAGCAAAAAATTTCAGAATTGCACCTTGCAATGTGGAGATATTACTGTTTGTGCATTTACAATATTCATTGATTTTTGCCATTGAAAAACATGTTTTTCATATACCAGAAATGTTTGAAGCTACTGACTGAATGAAAGGAGCTGGCATCTCACTCTCTTTGAATCTTCTTTATCATGCTAGGATTAACAGGAAAAAGCTAAAAATTTCAGAATTGCACCGTGCAATGTGGAGATATTACTGTTTGTGCATTTACAATATTCATTGATTTTTGCCATTGAAAAACATGTTTTTCATATACCAGAAATGTTTGAAGCTACTGACTGAATGAAAGGAGCTGACATCTCACTCTCTTTGAATCTTCTTTATCATGCTAGGATTAACAGGAAAAAGCAAAAAATTTCAGAATTGCACCTTGCAATGTGGAGATATTACTGTTTGTGCATTTACAATATTCATTGATTTTTGCCATTGAAAAACATCATGTTATTCATATACCAGAAATGTTTGAAGCTACTGACTGAATGAAAGGAGCTGACATCTCACTCTCTTTGAATCTTCTTTATCATGCTAAGAGGAGCAGGAAAAAGCAAAAAATTTCAGAATTGCACCTTGCAATGCGGAGAAATTACTGTTTGTGCATTTACAATATTCATTGATTTTTGCCATTGAAAAACGTCCAGAAATGATTGAAGCTACTGACTGAATGAAAGGAGCTGGCATCTCACTCTCTTTGAATCTTCTTTATCATGCTAAGAGGAGCAGGAAAAAGCAAAAATTTCAGAATTGCACCTTGCAATGCGGAGAAATTACTGTTTGTGCATTTACAATATTCATTGATTTTTGCCATTGAAAAACATCATGTTATTCATATACCAGAAATGTTTGAAGCTACTGACTGAATGAAAGGAGCTGGCATCTCACTCTCTTTGAATATTCTTTATCATGCTAAGAGGAGCAGGAAAAAGCAAAAAATTTCAGAATTGCACCTTGCAATGTGGAGAAATTACTGTTTGTGCATTTACAATATTCATTGATTTTTGCCATTGAAAAACATCATGTTATTCATATACCAGAAATGTTTGAAGCTACTGACTGAATGAAAGGAGCTGGCATCTCACTCTCTTTGAATCTTCTTTATCATGCTAAGAGGAGCAGGAAAAAGCAAAAAATTTCAGAATTGCACCTTGCAATGTGGAGAAATTACTGTTTGTGCATTTACAATATTCATTGATTTTTGCCATTGAAAAACATCATGTTATTCATATACCAGAAATGTTTGAAGCTACTGACTGAATGAAAGGAGCTGGCATCTCACTCTCTTTGAATCTTCTTTATCATGCTAAGAGGAGCAGGAAAAAGCAAAAAATTTCAGAATTGCACCTTGCAATGTGGAGAAATTACTGTTTGTGCATTTACAATATTCATTGATTTTTACCATTGAAAAACGTCCAGAAATGATTGAAGCTACTGACTGAATGAAAGTAGCTGGCATCTCACTCTCTTTGAATCTTCTTTATCATGCTAAGAGGAGCAGGAAAAAGCAAAAAATTTCAGACTTGCACCTTGCAATGCGGAGAAATTACTGTTTGTGCATTTACAATATTCATTGATTTTTGCCATTGAAAAACGTCCAGAAATGATTGAAGGTACTGACTGAATGAAAGGAGCTGGCATCTCACTCTCTTTGAATCTTCTTTATCATGCTAAGAGGAGCAGGAAAAAGCAAAAAATTTCAGAATTGCACCTTGCAATGCGGAGAAATTACTGTTGTGCATTTACAATATTCATTGATTTTTGCCACTGAAAAACGTCCAGAAATGATTGAAGCTACTGACTGAATGAAAGGAGCTGGCATCTCACTCTCTTTGAATCTTCTTTATCATGCTAAGAGGAGCAGGAAAAAGCAAAAAATTTCAGAATTGCACCTTGCAATGCGGAGAAATTACAGTTTGTGCATTTACAATATTCATTGATTTTTGCCATTGAAAAACATCCAGAAATGATTGAAGCTACTGACTGAATGAAAGGAGCTGGCATCTCACTCTCTTTGAATCTTCTTTATCATGCTAAGAGGAGCAGGAAAAAGCAAAAAATTTCAGAATTGCACCTTGCAATGCGGAGAAATTACTGTTTGTGCATTTACAATATTCATTGATTTTTGCCATTGAAAAACATCATGTTATTCATATACCAGAAATGTTTGAAGCTACTGACTGAATGAAAGGAGCTGGCATCTCACTCTCTTTGAATCTTCTTTATCATGCTAAGAGGAGCAGGAAAAAGCAAAAAATTTCAGAATTGCACCTTGCAATGTGGAGAAATTACTGTTTGTGCATTTACAATATTCATTGATTTTTACCATTGACAAACGTCCAGAAATGATTGAAGCTACTGACTGAATGAAGTAGCTGGCATCTCACTCTCTTTGAATCTTTTTTATCATGCTAAGAGGAGCAGGAAAAAGCAAAAAATTTCAGACTTGCACCTTGCAATGCGGAGAAATTACTGTTTGTGCATTTACAATATTCATTGATTTTTGCCATTGAAAAACATGTTATTCATATACCAGAAATGTTTGAAGCTACTGACTGAATGAAAGGAGCTGGCATCTCACTCTCTTTGAATCTTCTTTATCATGCTAGGATTAACAGGAAAAAGCAAAAAATTTCAGAATTGCACCTTGCAATGTGGAGATATTACTGTTTGTGCATTTACAATATTCATTGATTTTTGCCATTGAAAAACATG